>NC_081529.1:3537777-3760277 GCF_030273125.1 Centropristis striata
ATGGTTTATAAACCAATTATTATTAACCATTTACAAAATTCTACATTTAATTTTTAAATGTTTTCAAGCAATTTCTTAAAGGCATAAGAATCATTTTTAAATAATTTACATAGTTTATATGGTGTTAAAAATGTTATAATGAGTGTAAAGGTATTAATAAACTAATAATTATGTTTGTTTATGGTAAAGTAATCTATTTGGCATAATTTAAATTATAGTTCAACATTATTACATTTTCTATTCACCATTCTAAACGGCCTATATACGGTTTATAAATGATGATTAAACATTAATAAACTATCTGTTTACCATTTATAAATGGTCTATTTACCATCTATAAATGATGGTTATTGTAAAGTGTTACCGAAACAAATTCGGGCCATGCAACGTAACTTTGCATAATTTATGAATTCACGCTAAAAATGTTCAACTAAAAAATTGCTGTGAAAGCCTTTCAGGGTGATTAGAGAAATGATCCTGCATGGCTTGGCCCTGATAGAGACAAACTCCATTCACAAAACAAGCATTCTGAAAGTTGTTTGCTTGTCGTCTTGCGTACAGAGCTGGCAAAGCATGAATCCAGACTTTTTACACATCAGCATCATAATGACGTTATATCAGCACACTTTTGATCTGTTAACTGCAACTAAATCACAGAAAACGCATTTGTTTTAGTTAATATTACTGCAGTAAACCAGATTAACTTAGCTGATATTTGACTGTCTAGATACAGTGAATATTTATTGATTTTTACACACCAATTATGAAACTGGAGAGCTGCAGCTGAGATGGAGCGTCAAATTGATTTCCATCCAAGAAATCTTGGAACTAATCCGAGCCAACAGGTCATCAAACTGGGAACTGGCCAGCCTCAATTAGCGCTGGAACTGGCAGTCATTCACACACAGCTCCTGGAGAAGGTGGTGCTGCATGAGGAGGGCTGTGACAAAGCATCAGTATCTGATGAGACCAGGCTGGCACCTCTAGATGAGGTTACGGATCCAGATATGACAACATTTGGTTTTCCGACATATCTGCGATCTCAGCAACAGGTGCAAAACAGCAAAAGTGATCAATGGCCCATCTTGTGTATAAACACATACACTGTAAAAAATGTAAATGGGTTAATTCAGTTTCAGTAACAATGAAACATCGTAAATGTATATATCAGCCCAAACAGTATTTTTTACATTTAAAAAAAAAAATAATACAGTACCCCACTGTAAAATACACATGTTTGTCGTGCAAAAATATACTGTAATATATATATACAAATCGTCATTTTAGCATTTATTTTTTGTAAAAAATACTTTTTTTCACTGTTAAATGTACTAAACACCATATCTCCAACAGAAATATACTGTAATATTTAATGGTAAAATCTGGCATTTATAAAGTGTTTCTTGTCAGTTATATGGCAGAGCAGCGTTTCTTTTGATGGAAAAACTTTTTATTTTTACGCTAAAATATGGACTAAAATGGCAATCTTAAACAGGAAATCAACAGTGCTAATACAATTTTACCGTAATATTACAAAAAGTTGCACCGTATTTATAACGGTAAAGTTCTGGCAACCACAGCTGCCAGTTTTTTACTGTAAAAACAACAGGTTTATTTTTACAGTGTAGTTCCCACCGTCAAATTTGTAAGGAGAGCGTCTGCTTAATGTTTACTACTCTTATGTAGCCTTTTACTTTATTCTTTGCACTGAGTAAATGCTACTTAATTGCTTTCTACCACTGTGGATAACTATCTTTGAACCAAAAGTTGGTGGTAATAAACAAAGACAGTCATGATGGTGGTGATAATGGTGTGTGTGCATGTTGTGCATAAGCATCCATGTCATATTTCTAATGTCAGTTAAAAGCGATGGCAGCTGCAGCGTCCTCATTTCAGCTGATCCCCTAATCTCCCAAATATCAGTGTGACTGTGGGAACATGAACTCACAGCGTTTTGGCACTGGAGCTGAATAAGGCATCAGGTCCCACCAGGGCCAAACACAGACTCATTTAAAAAAAAAAAAAAAAAGAACCATAATTTAAGCTGCTGCTGCTGCTGCAACTCCACTCAGTTGAGCTGGAATTAGACCAAGATCAGAGACAAAATAATTCATCAGACTGCACAGTATCTGGGTCAGACTACCTGCATCCCCGGCCAAGAGAAAATTCTCAACTCAAGATAAATAGAATTTGAGAGGCATTTAGTTTTGGTGAGCCAAACATGGCACTAAATCATTAAACCCTCCAGCTCACACTAACCTCAAAGTCTCAGCGTCTAATCACTGTTGGATCATTATTTCGCTCTTAATGCATGTTTGTACACAGGCTTCAAATGTCTAAAAGTAATGTTGTGCACATTTGGCTGGACGGCGCTGATCTTGTTAGTGAGGTGTCGGTCGATGCTGTAGTTTCCGTGTTATCCCTCTGCCCACCTCATCATTCCCTCTCCATCTAGGGACACATATTTCATGAGCCGAGAGCCCTGTGATTGTTCCGGTACCTTCACCACAGCCAGCAGTCTATAATTTACATCTTAGCCCCCCAGCCTTCCCCTGCACCGTTTCTGCTGTCTTGTATGTAGCAGCAGCGCTCATAAAACACCAGTGAGCTGTGGTATGGCTGAGAGGTGTGGCAGGCCATAAAAGTCTTGGGCCAGCTGATTATAATGTGCTCACCAACGGGCCGGGGCCCTATCAGGGTTTGTTTATGACCCATCATGTGCAGCACACACACAAATGCACACACTTGTGCACAGCAAGAGATATACAGTGGATGCTCACAGTTGCTATAGCATGCAGAGCCAAACAAATGTGCATATTCAGCTCATTGCAAATGGTAAAAAAAAACCAACCCAAAACAAATAAAAAAAGCATGCACACTCTCTCACACACACTTTTAATGCAGCAAATGTTACGGATCAATGGCTGTCGACAGGCAGTGCATCATGCATTTGTGCATGCACACACAAACACCGCCACGAGTAATGTATCCGCATCACATGCAGTACACAAACACTCAGCCACACTGTTAATCCTTTGTGCACATTATTTACAGCAGGTAAACACCCAGTCATTCTACAATATAAACTGTTTTGCCACAAGCAACAATAGAAATTTTGGATTAGAGATTTCATCTGGGGAATATATTTATAGGAATTTGGGGAAATTAACTCAAAAGAAAGAAGAGAAATGTGAGATTAAGAAGGAAATAATAAGCAAAGTTACAATGCGGAACTTCACTCCAGTAAAGGACAAAAACAATAATTCTGAAGAGTCATAGCAGCTTTGAAAACAAAGAATCACCCTCACAGTACATTTCGTATAAAGATAAAACGGGTTCTCACTATAAAAAAATATCACCGTTATCAGTGTAATTGCAGTATTGTTAAATGTGCTGTACGTGTTCAAAAAGCATTCATTTTTTTGCACAATAACAAAGTCAAAACCATAAACCTTAAACATGTGGAAAACCATATAAAATGTGCATTGAAGCTGCGGTTGGCAGTGTTTTGGTGTCATTGGGCAAAAAATTCCGTAATAACTTCGAAAAATATTGATTGTGTGGAAGCTGGTACATAAATTTCAGTAGTGTCCAGTAGTTTGTAAAGCCTGTTGTCTTCTGATGGGATGATCAGGAGAGCTGCATGAGGAAGGCTCCCTCTATATCATATTCCAGCTTTTTTTGAAGTTTGTTGAAAAAAATACCATATGGTCATCTTGAGTGAACTGCCTTTTGTGCACAAACACAAAGAGAAAACAGCAACCTCTTATATACAGCCAGTTACTGGACAGTATTAACTGTGAGTTTTTTTCACTGCACTGTAAACAAAACGGCTTTAAGGATAATTAAATTTGAAACATAACTGTCGGGAAATTTACTTGGGTTGCCTGACATATGACTTTTTTCCTCATAAATCTGCTACTTTTTTCTCGTAGATTTGCCACTTTTTCCTCATAAATCTGCAACTTTTTTTCTCGCAAATTTGCCACTTTTAATCTCGTAAATCTGCTACTTTTTTCCCGTAGATTTGCCACTTTTTCCTCATAAATCTGCTACTTTTTTCTCGTAGATTTGCCACTTTTTCCTCATAAATCTGCAACTTTTTTTCTCGCAAATTTGCCACTTTTAATCTCATAAATCTGCTACTTTTTTCTCATAGATTTGCCACTTTTTCCTCATAAATCTGCAACTTTTTTTCTCGCAAATTTGCCACTTTTAATCTCGTAAATCTGCTACTTTTTTCTCGTAGATTTGCCACTTTTTCTTCGTAAATCTGCTACTTTTTTCTCGTAGATTTGCCACTTTTTCCTCATAAATCTGCAACTTTTTTTCTTGCAAATTTGCCACTTTTAATCTTGTAAATCTGCAACTTTTTTTCCGCAAATTCGCCACTTTAAATCTCGTTAATCTGTGACTTTTTTTCTTGTAGATTTGCCACTTTAATTTTTCTCAAAATATTACCCCCCTCCCCCGGGTCCGTTTTTTTTTTCTCCCATACTTGGCCCTAATATGCCGTCGTACATTGTTCCTCCTCTTTCTATTTTTTTTATTTCCCAAAATATAATTTCAGCTACTGGATAAGTAAAACTTCCAACGCCATGCTGATAAGTGATGAAGATATAAATGTCCCACAGTGTTTAATCACATAAACAGGGCCAGCATCACCACTTGCAGTTAAAATTAGTGAGTCCATCTGAATTTATTGAACGCTCTCTCAGCTGGAGATGAGTCATTACAGTACTTCCTACTGTATCACCTCAGTATGCGCTGCAGGGACGTGGCATTGACATGTATGGCAGATGATGCTCACACCCCCGCATTTGCATGTGCGATATACATCTGACTAGTTGATGGATCACCCTGACGAAGGACCCCGCCCGTAATTAGGACCCAAATGGCTTTACAGTGACTAATTATTGATGCAGCCAATATGTGACAGCTGCTAATAAATACTAGCGCATGCTGGATCGTACAGACAAGGAATGCATTAACAATCCGCTGGAAGCAGAAGGGGGGAAAGGTGAGGAACAGAAGAGAAGAAGAGAAGAGGGAAATTATATGTTAGCAAGTATGTCCCCATATACAGTAAGACATCTTTGTAGCTTGTAGATGACAGTGATAAATTGTCTCAATAATGCAGACGCTTCCCAGGTAAAGGAGCTGAGAGAAGGAAGATATTTATTTCAGGTGTCCTCCTACTGTAAGTGGAAAAAAGTATCAGATGAAACTGTAACCATCGGCTGTTTAAAATGAAATTTTTAAGGCCATAAAAGCATTTTAGTCTCCAGTCTCCTGTTGTCTCAGTGATCTACAGTTCTACTGAGAGTAAACAGTAAAAATGTGAAGTGGTGGCATTAAGGGAATGTTCTGGTTCAATAAATGCAACAACAATGAAGCTCCTTTGGGTGTAAAAGCTAAAACAATTGCAAAATAACCATCATTGTGACTAAAAGAAAACTACAGTCCGTCAATATTTTTCTGCTCAAACTGGTTTTTAAATGCCTTAAAGGGATAGTTCAGATTTGTTGAAGTGAGGTTGTATGAAGTAGTTACTCACAGTCGATTATTACCAGCAGTAAATGATGGTTTGTGTGTTCCCAGTTTGGAGAACCAGACACATGCTCCAGACAGGAAATGGACTGCAGACAGGGACTGTCACAAAACGGATTGTAACCATCTAAACCAGGGGTGTCAAACTCTGGCCCGCGGGCCAAATTTGGCCCGCAGTGTAATTTTATTTGGCCCGCGAGCCAATATCAAATTATTATATTATTATTGTACTATAAAAGCTGACCCGCCGGTTTTATACAGCGCATGTACCGCTAATACTAGATTTGTTATTGTTATTTTATTTTTAAATGTATTAACCTGTTGAAAAACTTTATTTTGATATTTAAATCAGAAGGATGCAAATAGAAAAGAGGCATACGATTTTTATTTATTTTTTATTTAATAAATTAATGACATTGATGTGTTTTTTATTTGAAATTTGATTTTGCATGTCTGCACTATTTAGTTATATATTGTATGTTTATAAGCGTTGCTGGTTCCATATTTAATGTTAAAGCAAAACATGTTTGGTATATATTAAAAGGTTTATTTGTTCAATGTTGGCCCACGATTTTATTCAAGTTTTAAATTTTGATTTAAACGAAGGCCCAGCCTAAAAATGTTACACATGTGTACGCTATATTCACAATATGTCCACCGATTTTTGTTGCTGCTTCATTTGGCACTACTTTTTCTCAACCGTAGAACTCCCATGTTCCTACACGTAAGCACACTAATATCAGATGAGCTGTTTTGGTCAAGTTCAGTCGCTAGTTTTTGTAAAAGACAACTTATACAAGAGAATAAAAAGGCAGACGATGAAATACCGTTCAATAGGGAAAAAATGAACAGGCTGAAAGAGAGAGAGGGTAAACTTCTGTGGAAACTGGACACCAAGATGAAGAAGCCCCAGCTACCTGCTGGTGCTGCTGTGTCAACTGTAAACACATTCCTACAAACATTGGAGCGACTGCTGCCATGAGTGGGACTTGGTTCTGTTTGATCTGGACCAAAACAGCCAATCTGCGGCGCTTACACATAGGGACATGGGAGTTGAGGAAAAAGTAGTGCCGAATGAAACAGCTGTGGATAGCAACACAAATCAGTGGACATATCGTTAATATAGTGTACAAATGAACGGGGTAAAACATTTTTAGGGTGGGTCATGTTTAGGTGGTTAAAAAAATCTTTGTGACAGTCCCTGTCTGCAGTCTGTTTCCTGTCTGAAGCCCATCTGGACCTCCAAACGGGGAGCACACACACACACACACACACACACACACACACACACACACACCATCATCTACTACACAGAATACATCCACTGTGGGTAAGTACCACACACAACCTAAAAAAAAATCCAAACTATCCCTTTAGACCAGTAGTTCTCAACCTTTTTGAGTCGCGACCCCCAATTTAACATGCATGTTGTCCGTGACCCCCACTCACTGAACACAATCTCACACGCACAGTTCAGATCACCCAAAAAAGAAACAAAATTACCAAAAAAAGGAAAGAAAATGACCAAAAAAGACACGAATGGACCACAAAATGATCAAAAAAGACACAAAAAGACCTAAAAAGAAACAAAATGACCAAAAAAAGACACAAAATGACCAAAAAAGAGACACAAAATGACAAAAAAAGACACAAAATGTCCAAAAAAGAAACAAAATGACCAAAAATGACACAAATTGACCACAAATGACCTAAAAAGAAACAAAATGACCAAAAAAAGACACAAAATGACCAAAAAAGACACAAAATGACAAAAAAAGACACAAAATGTCCAAAAAAAGACACAAAATTACCAAAAAAAACCCACAATGACCAAAAAAAGACATTAAGTGACCAAAAAGACTAAAACACATGAACACTTTAACACAGTGGAGACAGAGCTGACTTCCAAAATGATTTGGCGACCCCCAGAAATCATCTCACGACCCCAATTGGGGTCCCGACCCCAAGGTTGAGAATAGCTGCTTTAGACTACAGTGGAATTTTGTCATGCATGTTCCATGTGAACCCACCGATTTACACTTAACTTAAATATTCTCAGCTTGAAGAATAATATAGACAGTTTATGAGTCAGTACCTGTAGATTTAAAAAAAAAAAAAAAAATCTTCAAAGCTTTAGAATAGTGCATCATCTAAAGGTTTTAAATGTAAGGAGGCAGACTCATGACAGAAAGGCTGACTTATTTATTATGCTCCACTAATGAGTGCACTCTGTGATATAGGAAGGAAAGGGGAGCAGCAACTTGGGATTGTATTGAGCTAAAAAAAAAAAAACAACTAAATGTAATGAAGATAAATAATTTATGATCACATGTCAGAGTGGCTTTACTGCAACTGAAGCTGCCTCCATGTATTAGCTAACAGCAACAGCACTTTTTTCCTCTATATGGAGACATTCTTTCTCCTCACTTTCAACGTTTGGTCACTTTTCCTTGTTTTATCTCAGTTGTTAAACCTTTTTTCCCTCATTGACCAGTTTTACTATCATCAACAAAATTCATTGTTGTACAGGCCCTGGGGAGCTGGAGCCTCATCAGTGGATATTTTCAAAATTGTTATGGATTAACATGAAATGCGATGCCAGAAGCAATGAAACTGAAATTACAGATAAAAACATGCAGAAGTGGCTGTTTTTCTAAATTTCCCCAGCGGATGCCACAAACTCATTTTATGCAGTATTACAGCATGGATATTATCCCTTACATCTCTGATACAATAAAAGCAAACTACTCTTTGATGCTGTCACAGCAGTTACCTATTGTAACTCATATGTTTGGCCTTTAGCCAGTCATGAGACAACCACCAACCCTTCACAGAGCGGGCTGCACAAATGGCTGCACAAAACACTTGGAAAGTGGTGAGTGATGAGGTTAGATTTCTGCTTGTGGTCATAGAGTGAGGGTGGAGCCTTTATCTGAGTCTTTGATTTGATCTGATTTGATTTAAGTTTATTTCGAATATGAAAACAAATAATAATAAATAAAAAAAAAGAGTCAGACAAAACATTTAACATGACAGAATACATATTCGAAAAGGAGTGAGAAGAAGTAAAACTTATAAACTCCCACCCCCTCTCCTTAAATATGACAAGTTAACATCCTTGTCTAAACATGTCTTGTATTACAAAAACATAAATATAATGTACCTATACAGCGAAATTATACATACATACAGTACAGGCCAAAAGTTTGGACACACCGTCTCATTCAATGCGTTTTTCTTTATTTTCATGACTATTGACATTGTAAATTCATCAAAACTATTAATGAACACACGTGGAATAAACAAAAAAGTGTGAAACAACTGAAAACATGTCTTATATTCTAGTAAGCAAAGGGTGGTTACTTTGAGGAATCTAAAATACAAGACATGTTTTCAGTTATTTCACACTTTTTTTGTTAAGTACATAATTCCATATGTGTTTATTCATAGTTTTGATGCCTTCAGTGAGAATCTACAATGTAAATAGTCATGAAAATAAAGAAAAACGCATTGAATGAGAAGGTGTGTGTCCAAACTTTTGGCCTGTACTGTACATACATACACGCGCCCACATTTGGATATATACCCAAACACACGCAGTCTTTGCTCCCTAACAGGCTTTACAGACTTGAGGGAAGACAGATGGACAGATGCTTGTGCTTGCTGACCTTGACCATGATAGGTCAGTCAAAAAATGTGGAGGAATGCCCTGGCTCTCTTTAACAGCCGAGGTGGGAGGATGATGCCAACAGATCTTATTGATCGCATGCAGTCTGACAAGCAGATTAGCTACAAAATCGTCTGCCAGTTTAAGAAAGACACAAGGAAATCCAGTATACTTAGTATCTTTTCGTAATTCTTTTATTTTTTACATTTGTATTGTTTTATATGTACATGAACAGAGTGGAGTTGGAGTGTGCCAAGGTTGGCCTTAGGCTAAATGCTAAGAAAACGGAGGTGATCAAGTATAATATCTCACCAGAACATCCACCTCTCACAACGACAGGAGGCACTGTGCTGAAGGAAGCCAAAGACTTCAAGTACCTGGGCTCATGGGTCAATTCAACTGAGCAAGACCTGAAAGTGAGGAAGGCACTTGCATGGAGGGCCCTGAATGGCATTACCAGTGTATGGAACTCCAACCTCCCCCGTAAAATCAAACTTAGCTTCTTCTATGCAACTGTGGAGTCTGTTCTCCTATATGGCAGTGAATGCTGGACCCTGAAGCCAACCTTGCAGAAGTCTCTAGACGGGTGCTACACCAGAATGCTGCGTGCAGTATTAAACATCAGTAAGGGTACACATGTTACCAACAAGACTCTGTATGAGGGCATTCCAAGGTTGAGCCAGAAAATAACAGCCAGGAGAATGAGACTAGCAGGACACTGCCAAAGGCACCAAGAACTGTCGGCCAGCAAACTGGTGCTGTGGGAACCAACAACACGGGCGCCGGTCTGTGGGACGTCCCACTCCAACATATGTGGACGTACTCAAGGACGATGCAGGAGCACAAAGTACTGATGAACTGGCCAGATGTATGGAGAATCGGGATGACTGGAAGCAAAGATGGAAGGCTCGTCTGAGGACGACCTAGAGAGATATGTGTTCAAATCGGAGCTAGTAATCAATGCTCCTTTATTGAAACTCTTGCCCTGGACCAGGCCCTAGCTATAATGCAATAGGCTTAAACTGCCGTGGGACTTCCCATGACACACTGAGCTCCTTTCTCCTCCTGTCTCTTGACATCTTTACACATTCATATCCCATTAATACATGCTACTGTCTTTAGTCTTTGTGCTTTTTCTCCTCATAGGTTCCTATGGATAATGGCTGTGCCAGCCGTCTTGGTTCTGCTTAATGCCCACAATTAGTTTCATCATTTTGGTCAGATTTCTATTAATATTATTGCTATTACTATTGATACTACCATTGCTGTTATCATTACATTATATTTATTGCTATTACTATTATTAAAACAAATATTTTTATTATTAATCCTGCCAGTTTTTCTGATACACTTGCTGTTATTTTGATTCTATTATATTCACCACTACAACACTACTGCTATCTTTACTCAGACGTCATAATAGTGTTAGTGCTATTATTGTTGTCGCTGTGCAGCTCTGTCTCTCTTCCTCCCCCTCCCTCTACCTTCTTAGATTTTAAGTATTATTATTATTATTATTTTACTATTTTGCTCTGTCCTTCCTCAGAGGGAGATCCTTTCTTTTTCGCTCTCCCTGATATTTCTTCCTCTTTTTCCCATGTAAAGTTTTTTTCCTTACCTGATGTGAGGCTCAATGGACAGACTTATGTTATTTGGTGTACAGACTTTTTGCCACATGTGACTTTGGGCTGTATAAATACAATTCGATTGAACTGAATTGAATTTAACCATGCTACATGGCAATTTTCATGAATATCTCAAGTCAAGTCAAGTCAAGTCAAGTATAGTTTATTTGTCCCAACTTGGGTAATTTGTTTGCAGTCTAGGTGTATAAAATCCATAAAAAACAATACATTCCAACACACATACATACAGCAGATCACAGCCTCATTATATATATATATATATATAAAGATAAAACAAACAAAAACAATAGTGCAACAGAAGGCAATTCCAGGTGATTCCAGGCCAGTAGTTTTTCTGTAATTCTGCTGATAAATCAGACAGACAGATAAACCGTGCTGAAAATATGACCTCCTTGGTGGAGGTATGGAGGGAAAAAACCACAAACTAGGGAGAGGGAGATGGCTACATAGTATACACAATAACGCTACAAATGCAGGCTATAGTTGGAAACAGCACTGACAAATAGTGTCAATATGTCTACTGATGGGGGGCACCGCATTCTGCTGCTGTGGTGAGTTCAAGAAATTGAAATAAAAGCTTTCACCCGTAACATTTCACATGGGGCAAGAGATAATCTTCTGTCAACATGGTCAGCTTCTGACGCACGCTCCTTACAGAGCAGAGTCAGGCTTGAGTGGAGAACCAGGCACCCAAAGGACACTGACATCTACCAACCAGATGACCACTTAGACTCTACAAACTTTCTGCTCTGCAGGAGAAAGTGGGCCAAGGTTATTATAGTTAACGAAAACTAACGAAATAACGAAAACTAGAATTGAAAAAACATTTTTGTTAACTGAAATAAAAATAAAAACGAGAGTTTAATGTCCTTAGTTTTCATTTTTGTCAACTTTTTCATTCATAATTCAGTGTTTCTATTTGAACATGCAACACATGGTAAATATGTTTACTGAGACTGGGATATCTAAACTCAAACCAAAATTAAAAACACCTGGAACTGTAAGAGTTAATAACCTTATTGCGGCTGAGATGGATAAATCAAAGGAAATAAAAGCTAAATTTATTATGACCTCTTTGAATCTGGCACCCGACACATAGCCCATTACAAAAAAACTAAAACTAACACTAAAACTAATAAAAACTAAACTAAAACGAAGCATTTTCAAAAAATAAAAACTAAACTAAAACTAGAAAACTCACTCTTAAAACTAACTAAAACTAACTGAATTTGAAAACGAAATTAAAACTAAAACTAATGAAAAATCCAAAACTATTATAACCTTGAAGTGGGCGAGCCAGTTGAATCTTTTAGAGGGCAAAGTCAGGGGAAACTAGCAGCATATGGTACCACATACGAATCATCAACATGCTAAAGATCCAGTTGAGCTCATTATTCATGTCCTAATTTATACTCTGCCCCTGGCCATAAAAGTCTGGCTGTTATACCTAATGTCAACTAAGACAGGAATACTAGACTGAGACTGATGACAGTTTCAGGCAACATAAGGAGACACCTGTCGAGAATTTAATCTGATGCTGTTGCAGTTCAGCTTATTTGTTGTGCAAAATAAAAGTTTGCTCAGTTGACAGGGGAGATACATATAAACATGGTGCACTAAAACAATGGTATTAAAAAGATGATGAAGAATGAACACATTTAAAGTGAGACTGTGTGAATTGAAAGTGTGAATTTCATTAGATATTTGGTCAACTGTTTTAAAGACGTCATCAACAGGCAATCTGACAGAGAATGAGGAGGAAGGACCACAAGTACAACTGCGTTTGAAATCACTCCTTTTATCTATTAATTCCCTGTTCCCCATTCAATCCCAACAATCAATAGTTCACAGCTGGCAATAAATGGAGGTTTTGGGCACTGATATGAATTATTACTTTGCACCATCATGACTGTAATAGTACATGCTCAGGCAGCCTGGTTGGAACTTATATTCTTGAAACTGCATTATCATAATGTTTCAAGGGAAATCTATTTTCTTCCATATTGTTTTTGTTGAATCACAAATATCTTTCTAATCAAAATCTGAGAGGTAGATGGGTGGGTCAAAAGAACACTTTCACAGAGCAGATTGCTGTTCATGTCCCGCGTGAAATCAGAATTCTAACTTAAGTTATATAACAAACATGATAAACAAACACATTAAATCCAACATTAGATCTTATCTTAAACCTAACCAAATAGTGTTGTTGCCTAAACATAACAAAGTGGCTTCATTTCCATTCACAACGTGACTCATGTTTAAAACTGTGACCATAATCCAGAAAAAATATGTTTACGTGGAATCATAATTGAGAATACAGTTTTGATTAATGTGAACTTATTTTTTTGGAGACAGGGTTGGCTCGGGACACTGCCTTTTTTCATTTCATTTTGGGTGACTCTTCTAGGGCACAAATTTAAGTTAATAAAGGATACAAATTGAGATTTCAGACCCTCAAGTAAAAATGTTGGGAAATAAAGAGTGCATTAAAAGTGACTCAACAAACATGTCTCCTGGTGAGGAACAGTGTGTTTACCTCAGTACGGAGCATGAACAAAAGAGCGCTTTCATTGAATGTACTCATGTTTTTGCTATCGTATCAGTTTGCAATTTACACAGGATTTCCACCGGGGATGTCACGGCTGCACCACGGTTTTGCTCTGTCCTCTGCCCCACGTCAACCCCCACCGTGCGCGTAACAGCAGTGTATCGAGCCAGCCGTATTCACTCGAGATCACACGAGATCAACACTGCAAAAAAAGAAAAGTTGGGTGAACTCAAATTTTCAGGGCAACAAACTTAAAATTTTTAGTTGGACAATTAAACTAAATATTTTAAGTTTTGTTTTTGAGTTTGCTCAACTCTGAATTCAGATTTTTGTCAACTCAACTGTAAGTTGTACTAACTTATAATTTTACATTGTAATAACTTTTAATCCTTACTTCTGCTAACTTCTGCAATGTGCTGAATTGGCACGATTGTAACACTGCTATGAAATGTCAGCTAATGTTGCGACCACAATTTTGAGTTAGCATTGATACGCTAATGGCTACTCTTGTAGCTGTAACAAGCAGCGCCGCTAGCATCAGTTAGCCGCTAGCGTCAGTTAGCCGCTAGCATCAGTTAGCCGCTAGCATCAGTTAGCCGCTAGCTTTCGCTAATGAATTTCACCACTTTCCTGCATTTCACAACAAAGAAATAAGAGTTAGCAGAACTATTGTCCCTTGTTGTGAACCCCAACTTAAAGATATAAGTAACAACAACTCACCAACTTGTTTCTGAGCAGACAACTGGCTTCCTTTGTTGTGCTAACTTACATTATTGCCCTAAATATCAATAATTTATATTTCCAAGTTTTACCAACTTAAATCACTGTTTTAGGCCAAAAAATACAAGTTGGCTTTTTTGCAGTGAAGCAATAATCCTGAACGTACGCGAGATCACAAGATCCCGTGATAAACTGTGTGTATAAAGGAAACAACAACAACAACAACAACATTTTGTCATCCATGTCGCCGACCCTCTGAGACCCTTTGATTGATTGATTGATTGCTGACCTGGTGCCACGGTCAAGACGTCATGTTGATGTGAAGTTGTTCTACGTGAGTATGTAGCCTAAAACAGACATGCGTATTTTGTTTTATTTTGAAAGGGGGGCGGAAGTGTATTACATCGGATTTCCTGTCTGGTGCAATCTGGAAATTAGGTGTAACTGTTGCAATCTTAATCTGTGAGCTGAGCTTTAAGATAGCTCTCGTGAAGTGTGAATTTGAATACTGGTTTATCTCTTATTTTACTTTTGTGAACAAATTAAATGTTTATCTGTGACATCCTAAATCACAGGGTAACAGTAACACAAGCAGAAATGAGTCATGGAGTCAGTGAACTGACTCAGATATTACTGTTTGCTAATGTTACCAATAAAAAGCCACTGGTCGTATCGGACCGATAGAAGCCAAACCACTGTGTGTATAGAACTGAGCAAATGGAAATTTTCATTTGTAGGAAAAAGATTGTTTGGTAACACTTTACAATAACCATCATTTATAAATGGTAAACAGATAGTTTATTAATGTTTAATCATCATTTATAAAGCGTATATAGGCCATTTAGAATTGTAATTACATAATTTATTAATGTTTAACTAACTACATCATTTATAAATGACAAATCAATAGTATATTAATGTAAGTTTATAGTTACTTTACCAATAACAAACAATTAAATTATAGCTAATAGTTTATTAATAGTGTTAGTTGCACTCATTTTAACATTTTTAACACCATATTATGTATGTTAATGATTTTGAAATTATGCATATACCTTTAAGAAATTGGTTGACAACATTTAAAGATTAAACACTTTGTAAATGGTTAATAATTGGTCAATAAACCATCTATAAACATCACTTAGTTGGTTATTGTAAAGTGTTACCGATTGTTTTATTTCTTCTGTTTAAAGTTACACAAGAATACTTTACAGCAAAGAGAAGGGGCTCCTTTTATTTCCACATGTCCTATATTTCATCATGCCCATTATAGAGCGTTCATGTGACACGCGTACTTTAGGGAAAAGGGTGGAGAGATGATATTCAGGTCTGTTTGATGTTGTCGTCATGTCAACAGTGTCGCTGCCAGCTGCCTATGTAAAGGAATTCCCCCCAAAGGAGACGAGCATGAGGGTAACAAGCATGAAGTCTTTTACATGAGGGAATCTGCACAACATGGTTTGAATTACACCTTTAATTATGGAGGACTGGGACAGTAAATAAAAAGAATTAAGACAGCAGAGCATGACCTCTGAGCTCCTCACTGTTTTTCCTCAGAAGTGGCAGACTGCATTCATAACTCTGTGTACAATTCTCACTGGTATCCACTCACAAGACTCGCCAGATGAATTTTTCCAACGTCCCAGAAAACAATATATCTCTCAATAACGCTGTCAAGACTTATTCATCACGGCGAAGCACTGGTAGGCTACTCGCCTTCGATCTTTACTTTATGGATCCGTTTGTTATTAAAAAACAAAAACCGCATCAGAGAAATGGTCGCTCAGAGACGTCCTGCAGTATGAGAGAGAGGGAAAGCAATTAGCTGCGCTGAATTAGTTTCTAAAGGCAGAAAAACAAATGAGAATCCTGAGTGAAGATACTGACTGCATAAATATTTATTGGATATTAATTGATATGGGCTTTGATAGCTGATACACTAGTAGATTCTTTAATTCGACCCAAAAAATGACACGCAAACAAGTTTTGCCCCAGAACTGTAATTTTGTAGTCCATTATGTGACACTAAAGCTCTCCACTGGCACTAATGAAACAGTTTGGGGGTAAACAGCTCTTGTTGGCAAAAAACTGTTGAATACATTAAACAAAACTCAATAAAACAAATTAAATAGGAGACTTTTTCCTCACTTACTCACTCATTCAGAGAAACTGTGGCTACACATAAAGCAAATACTATATTGGTGTAACCATGCAAAATTTTGTGTTGTCACTTTGTTGCTTTATTTGTGTTTTTTCTCCTTTTTGAGTCTTTTTGTAGTTGTTTATGTGTCATTGTCGTCATTTTGACCCTCTGTAGTTTCTTTGTGTCTTTTTGAGTCACTTTGTGTCGCATTATGGTCTCGTTGTGTATCTCTTTGTAGTTTCTGTGTCTCTTAACAGTCTTTTTGCATCTCTTTGTAATTACTTTGGTTTCTTCTTTGTCTCTTTGTGTTGCTTTTCTGGCATTTTATGTTCCATTGTGGTCATTTTGTGTTTCTGTAGTTATTTTGTTGCACTTTTTGTTATATAGTTATTTTGTAACTACAGAGGGTCAAAATGACGACAATGACACATAAACAACTACAAAAAGACTCAGAATGAATACAAAAAGGAGAAAAAAACACAAATAAAGCATAAACCACAAACAGACCACGACAAAGTGACACAAAACAAATTCAACACAAAATTTTGCATGGTTACACCAATATATTATTTGCTTTATGTGTAGCCACAGTTTCTCTGAATGAGTGAGTAAGTGAGGAAAAAGTCTCCAATTTAATTTGTTTTATTGAGTTTTGTTTAATGTATTCAACTGTTTTTTTTGCCAACAAGAGCTGTTTACCCCCAAACTGTTTAGTGCAACAAAATAACTACAACTAACTATAACTACTTTGTAGTTATTTTGTTGCACTTTTTGGTTTTGATCGTTTTTTTTGCATCTATTTGTACTTATCTTGAGTGTCTTTGTAGTTGTTTTCGCTCTTTCTGTTGTTGGTTTGTGTCTTTGTGCTTGGTTTAGTCATAAAGTGTCTCTTTGCAGCTGTTTTGCATCCCTTTGGACTATTAATGTGTCTCTTGAAGTCATTTCACGTTTCTATGTCTTTTTGTAGTTGTTTATGTGTCATTGTCGTCATTTTGACCCTCTGTAGTTTCTTTGTGTCATTTTGAGTCATTTTGTGTCGCATTATGGTCTCGTTGTGTATCTCTTTGTAGTTTCTGTGTCTCTTAACAGCCTTTTGCATCTCTTTGTAATTACTTTGGTTTCTTCTTTGTCTCTTTGTGTTGCTTTTCTGGCATTTTATGTTCCATTGTGGTCATTTTGTGTTTCTGTAGTTATTTTGTTGCACTTTAATTCGTTGGTTTTGATAATTTTTTTGCATCTATTTGTACTTATCTTGAGTGTCTTTGTAGTTGTTTTCGCTCTTTCTGTTGTTGGTTTGTGTCTTTGTGCTTGGTTTAGTCATAAAGTGTCTCTTTGCAGCTGTTTTGCATCCCTTTGGACTATTAATGTGTCTCTTGAAGTCATTTCACGTTTCTATGTTGTCATTTTGAGTCTCTTTATAGTTGCTTTGTGGCCGGAAATGTTGGGCCCCTTGGGCCTGTGCCTGGTGGACCCGTTCAGGAATCTATCCAGGGGTGTACCTTGATAACAATCACATTTTAAAAGCCTATTTCTGGAACTGTCATGAGATATGTGTGTGCTTGAGTGACATTAATGGATTGAGCTCTCAGGCTGCTTTATTTAGGAGGTCAAGTGAGGTGCAGAAGATGGGCTGCGGTAAAATTGAATCACGTGTAGTAAATCCGACAGCATGTCAGCTGAGAACATGTCACTGAAGGGAACAAAACCATGTTGAGTGCAATATCATCTCTCAGCTATGCACGCAGAGACCAGACAGCTGAAACCTCCCAAATGTTCCAGACCATGGCTGACACATAAATGTGTTTTATGAGACAAGGATTAATCTCTAAATAGGTTATCCCTGTTGTATGTTGGAATCCGGTTTGACAGCAGAGTTCAGCAGACAGCAGCGGATTTGAAAGCCATCAGTCTCAGACAGTCAGATGTGCTGGATCTTCACACACAGCGGTGGGCTTTGATCTGGAACATGTCTGAATCACCTGCATGTCTACTACTGAGCTGGTAAATAATCTACTGTGTGATCCGGATGTCAGCGTCCTTGAAAGTCACATTAACCAACCTAAAGTACTTTCCTCAGACAGCAGAGTGGCATAGGACAGTGGTGTATAATCCTCTTTTTTTTAAATGTGACAATACAAGAAAAAAACTTGATGAAATATCTGTGAAATATCTGTGAAATATCTGTGAAACATCTGTGAAATATCTGTGTTTGGGTTAAAAGGAAGAGTTCCACCATTGATGTATATGAATTCAACAGAATATCTATATTTTCTATGGAGAGCCGGAGATCTGGCCACTTGTTGAATGATTGCTATATGACCTGCAAGTTAACTGACAACTTGCAGTATCTGGTTTTGAATAATCAAGACTAGAACTCAACTTTATGCAACAAAGGTTCATCCATCGCAGCTCAGGCTTGCTCTAGGCTTTTTACTATCAAACTAGTTAGTGCATTGATCTTTTCTCACTTCAAATGTTTTCAGAAACATATTACTTTTAGAAAATGAGAACGTTTGTGACCAGGCCACCATGTTTAACCCGTTAAGGCCTAAAGCGCCTGGAAAAAAATGCCTGGAAAACCTATGGGCGATTTTCAAATGACCCCCTAAAACCTGAAGTTTTTCTGGAAATTCAACACCTACTAAATAATAGATTTTTCAGCCTCTGTAGCAGATAAAAATGAAATTCAAAAAGTATTTGAGAGCTTATACCCGTGGCTTTCATACGAAGTTGAGTTTATTTGTCCAAACCTTCAATAAAGTTTTTTTTTAAAATCAACAAACTCAGCAAATGTTACATTTGACTGAATAAAAATCCTATGCATAATACTAATACATGCTCATTAGCAAGATGCAAACATGATATGACCACTGGAAGAACAAGACATAGTTCTCATTAGCCTACTGTAATAAAAAAAATAATAATTATCATAATAATAATAATAATAAATAATAATAATACATTTTATATATCGCACTTTTCAGGGTACTCAACGACGCATAAAGTAATATAAGACAGCTAGCCTGATTCAGTCCAAATCTGCCAACTTATGGCAGCTGCTCTACCACTGACCCTGCACTCAGAAAAACATCACATTTAGCAGAAAATGGTCACATAAATTATTGTTACTCATTGTGAGAGGATAATGGATTTTTAGTGCACTACCACTATGGCAAGCTTCAGTATTTTCCCATCCTTTCTTTTAGTGTTGGCCTCGATAGTACTGCAGTCATCACATTGTTAAAGAAAGTAGTCGTGCTTTACAGTGCAGCATTGTGCAACACCCACTGCGGTCCTTTCTAGAGGGCCTGCAGTTTCTCAATCGAACAACCAGTCTGAGCAACACACTTCAGCCTTCGGGAAGCCCAACTCTGCCTCCAGACAGCAGGGCATGCGGACCCTGACCTACATACAGTATACAGAGAAACACAGAGCAATGAGTGGCAGCAGTGTTTGCTGCATGTGGCATGAGTAAAGCACAGAGTGGAAGCACACACACAACCAGCAGCAATCAATTAGGGAGTAGGAGGTGGATTGTGAAATGTGAGATTCTATTTTACTGTACCAAACTAATGTTATTTTATTTTGTGCGGGCAGTACATTTTACATTTTATTTTATTTATTTTTATCCCATTTTTTATTTATTTTATCTTATTGCATCTTACTGTTCTATTGTTTACTACATCTCTTTGTATTGTGTTATGTATTTATTGTTTGTGCAGCACTTTGGAAACATTGTGTTTGCTAAAATTGTGCTATATAAATAAAGGGGATTGGATTGGATAGTGTTTGTTTATTGTTTATTGTTAAAAAGATCCCCATTAGCTGTCACCAAAAGTGGGAGGAGCTAGTCTTCCTGGGGTCCACAAGACAAAACAAAAATCACTTAACAATTAAACATTGTAGACATTATTATATACATCATCAGAAATCATTCTGAATAAGTTATTACATTCATATCTATTACATTAATTCTCACTTTCATACAGTAAATATGTTAATTCACTACTCACAAATTTAAATAGTGCATTCTCAAGTAATAACTAAAAGATACTTTACTATTCAGTTCACGTATATTCAGTGGGCAATTATTCCAATAACTGATAGCACGATAAATAACTGTTCTCTTTAAGCTGCCTTTTTTGGTCAATTTGTGCCTTTTCTGGTCATTTTGTGTCTTTTTTGGTCATTTGTTGTCTTTTTTTTTGGTCATTTTGTGTCTTTATTATCATTTTGTGGTCAATTTATGCCTTTTTTTGGTCATTTTGTGCCTTTTCTGGTCATTTTGTGTCTTTTTTGGTCATTTTTTGTCTTTTTTTTGGTCATTTTGTGTCTTTATTATCATTTTGTGGTCAATTTATGCCTTTTTTTGGTCATTTTGTGTCTTTTTTGGTCATTTTGTGTCTTTTTTTATAATTGTGTGGTCAATTTGTGCCTTTTTTGGTCACTTTGTGTCTTTTTTGGTCATTTTGTCAACAATTAAACATTGTAGACATTATTATATACGTCATCAGAAATCATTCTGAATAAGTTATTACATTCATATATATTACATTAATTCTCACTTTCATACAGTAAATATGTTAATTCACTACTCACAAATTTAAATAGTGCATTCTTAAGTAATAATTAAAAGATACTTTACTATTCAGTTCACGTATATTCAGTGGGCAATTATTCCAATAACTGATAGCACGATAAATAACTGTTCTCTTTAAGGCATTTGATTTTGGACATCATCTGACCACCATTAGCTGACCTTGTCACATAAGAATGAACCTGATCACATCTTACAATTTGGTTATATAAGAAAACAGGTTGAAAAGAATAGACAGTGTTTCTAAAAAATGTTGTTGTATTGCAGCCAACCTGTTTGTGGGGATGTGGAGATACCTGATTAAAGTAATTCGACTGTAATTTAACTACATTTAACTGTAACTGTGGAATGCTGAGTCATCATATCCCCTTCTCTGCTGTGCATAGGGTTTGTGTGTGCAAAGCCCTTCAGTGAAACACAGAGATCAAAGGAAAAAACAGGAAGTAGTGACCGTTAATGACGTAAAACCCCAGTAAAAACTCTCACACTGAATTTAAATGGGAACACTGAGCTGCAACATGAGTCCTCAATCAAAGGGATTATTTTTTAAGGATTCTGTTACACAGTATTGGGGAAAAAAACAACCAAATATACGATGACCCTGAGAGCTCACAGTGCTGCAACTTGAGAAAACACATGCAAATACAGAAAACACAAGCAAATTGAGAAAACATCTTCATCAATTTGACATCACGAGTGCAGCATTTAGAAAACGCGCTCGGGGCCACCGTACAAATATCTCATAAACAATACATGAGATATGAATCAACAATACATCTTTTTTGGTATTGTCATGTTGTCTCTGAGGTTCAGAGGATGTGTACTGCAATGAAGTTGAGTTTTGAATGTGATTTCTTTTCTGTTATACTAGGTGATGTTACAGAGACAAGCAGTTATATTATTAATTTAATTATCTTGTTGGGAAAAAGATTTATTTTTAAAGCTGTCAATGCAGATTCTTTGAATATTAATCAATTTAGGATGCTTATTAAACGTTATTTTGTTTTGGAAGGTTATATTGCTAATAGGAATGGTGATGTTGGACGGTATTTGGAAAGGTGGGAAAGGTTTATTGAAGTGGAAGCATTTAACTTAACCCTTTTTTATTTTTTCTTGGGTTATCAAGTTTACTGATATACTGTATGTTTTATGTGGTAATTATGTTTGATGTTTGTTTGTGTCTTGTTTAGTTTTGATGTGTTAAGGTTCTTGTTTATTATTGTGGTTTTATTCATTTATTTGGGTTGGTTTTGTGATTTTGTTGCTGTGTTTTTTTGTTTTGTTTTTGTTTTTCTCTCTGTGTTTGTCCATTGGTGATTTGTGTTCTGTTTTATCTAAATAAAAAAATAAAATAAAATAAAATAAAAAAAATATATCTCATAAACAAACTGATATTCAAATAACCAAATATTCAAGTCCAGCTGTTAGGAACCGCTCAGGAATTGGCAAATACAGATAACTTCTTCATCACATCAACATGCCAAAGAGCTGCTACAAGTTCAAGTTTTATATTATTTCAGTTGGGCAATTGCTAAGTCAGAAGTGGCTGGTGGCCTTCAAGAGAGCTCAAGTTAACTCAGATGGGGGTCCAAACAGATCCTGGTCCCCCAACTCAAACCACTTGGCTGCCTCTTTTTTCTCTCTTTCATATCTTGCCTTAACCCATAAGAACCCAGACCCAGTTATCCTTGAAGGATGTGTTCTATAAGTGGACTACATAGAACACATTTCTGATGTTTGTTTTTTTAAAATACTACCCCTAAATGTCAAAGATCTGTGATGTGACATATATACGCTACATTGGCCGTTTATGTTATTTATGTTTATGATATTTCTAATTTTAAAATAGAAAAACACTAGACACATTTTCTGCTTACAGAAACACAAATTTGACTGTTTCTTTTGCATCTCCGCAACATATTTCAAAATTGTGACTTTAATTAGTTCAATAAATCTGGTCAGAACAAGTTAATTAACGGATTAGAATTGTTAAATGGGTTTAAATTTAGCCTAGTAACAGAAAAATAAGCTTTTTGAACATTTTCACATTTCTGTTTCCAGTCACAGCCACATTTTGGAGAAGTCACTATATGGGAGATTCTAGAAGATTTGAAGTGTTTGTTACACGGTGTCACCATGGGTTCTTATGGGTTAAAATCACCACAAAAGGGCTTTAAAATAGTCAAACGCTGTGTTTTCAATCAGAATGTAACTTTAAATCAGAATGTAACTCAAAGTTGTGAAATTAACAACATGGTCTCACAGAAATCCGTGAAATAGCCACGGATTTCGCTTAACTCAAAATCCGTGGAATAGCCACGGAATCGCTCAAATTTCCGTGAAACTGACACGGATTTCGCTACAATGCAAGTTAATGACAGTCATATCCCGTGGCTATTCCAACATACAAAGTGATTATGTACATTCACTGAGTGAATATTTAGAAAATAAAACATATATTTCTCGCTAGAAATGTGATCAAAATCCATTTTTATGCAGAAACTAAGTCAAAATATAGATTTTTCACTAAAAATGAGAGACCTGTCCGCCATGTTTTTGTTCTGACCGCCGGGACCTTGAAAGTCACGTGACTTGGAACAAACCAATAGGAAAAAATATCCATGGAATAGCCACGGGATATGACTGTCATCAACTTGCATTGTAACGAAATCTGTATCAGTTTCACGGAAATTTGAGTGATTCCGTGGCTATTCCACGGATTTCTGTGAGACCAGGTTGGAAATTAAATAGAAAAGATGAAAACTGAAGCTCACTCAAGACTTTGGGACAGACCTGAGAATACACATCTTTTTTCCCCCAAACAAAGATGTTTCATGACATCATTGTGGCTGCTGAATGCAGATATTTCTGTACAACTTTAAACCACTGAAATGACTGTACTGCATGTTTATTTGAGTATAATGACTATTATTTGCTTGAGGCAATTGCATCATTTGTTTCATTTAAATGCTGTTTTAAGTTAATTTTGCCTTTTTGAACACCACAACGATACTTGTAATATAATCTCTGCCACTGTATGGAATTACAGTTTCCCCAGTGACCTTGTATGCTGCTTTTAATCAACCACAGATAGGACAAAAGAGTTTACTGCTTATTTTAACCCATGTGCCATGTGCGTAGCTTGTATAATAACACTGATTGCCTCAGGCAGCTCCTTTATTGTCCAAACAGCCAAGACTCAAAGCAGTAATACATCTGTAGGTGTTTCTATGATTACAATCACAATGTAGCTGCCTGTTTGTTTTACCTTTCTGGTATATACAAGCCTTCCTTGAAGAAAACTAATTATACTTTGATGAAGACTGTTCTTATGATTTATAACAGAGGGGTCTCTGCCTCGGAGGCATTTGTTATCTTTGATTTATGTGATATAACGAAACAGATAAAACAAAAAACAAGAAGAATTGTGTAAAGAAATACCTATAACCTCTGCTGAATGTTACAACATTAATTACTCCAGTGGCAAGTTAAAGTAAACTTAAAGTTACAAGAGTAGTAGTAGCAGCAGGAGCATTTCTGCCTCTCAGAAAGAGGGTCGTGGGTTTGAATCCAGCCTGCAGCTCTTCTGGGTTCTCACTGGGTTCTCCGGCTTCCTCCCACAGTCCAAAGACATGCAGCGTAGGTTGAATTGGTGGCTCTAAATTGCCCGTAGGAGTGAATGAGAGCGTAATTGGTTTTCTGTCTCTATGTGTCAACCCTGTGATAGTCTGGCGCCCTGTCCAGGGTGTACCGGCTCTCGCCCAATGTCTATTTATATAAGCGGTTAAGCTTAATCAATTAATGAATTGACTTGGACAAACGCACAGTTATCTATCGTTCAATAATGTCATGGAACTCTTTGCCTCCTCACATCTCTAGCATGCAAAACAAATTGTCATTCAAAAAATTACTTAAGACACACTTGATGCCGCCCACCAAATGAATGATTACTAATATGTTGCGATTTATTTTGTTTTCTTATTTTATTTATTTTTCTCTGCTATATCCGTAGCCGGATGATTCTTCCTTTTAAATGTTCTCTAATGAAATGACAAATTATAAGTGTATACAGCTGATATGGACACTATAGACATCTGAATTAATGATTTTTGCAGTTTGTTGGGTAAATATAAATGTAGAATTTTTAACAGTATTGTATGTATTAATTGAGTTTGTTATTGTTTTTCTTGTATGTACTGTTTTTGTTTATGTTGTTTGTATGTCATGTTCTATGTCTTTTTAGGGACCCCAGGAAGACTAGCAGTCGCCGAGGCGTCAGCTAATGGGGATCCATTCAATAAACAAACAATAAACAATAAACAATGAATGAACAAGAGTAGAGTTTTATTTTTTATTTTAAGTAGAAAAAATGTCATACTTTAAGTTTTGGGGACTTCCCTACTTTCAGATGAGTTTGAAACCAATATATTATTTTCTTTTTTTAGATATGGTTGGATATGTGTTGCATCACTAAAGTGAAAGTAGGAACAAAAGCAACTTTTTGAGTTTCATGTTAAAATATAGAATTTTAAGCTGCAAAATAGTCAGTAACAGTGCAGACCACAGATAAATAAAAAATAACAAGATTTCTCTTTGTTAAATAAATATTGTAGAATAAAGTAAGAAGTCTCCTAAAAACAGTAAACAGCTTAATGTTTGTGACTTTCCATTTATGTTTATATTCATTTCTGTACAATAGATACACAGGATTCTCTACAGAGTGATGGAGCTGGCCTGAGGCAGAGGTGAATGAGCGGCTGTTTAGTAATCCTGGGGCCCCCAGAGGGCCCCCAAAGGAGGAAATGACAAATTGGTGTCTTCAAGTCAAAGCCTTGTCTCTAAATTGTCAACTTTTCTAGATCTAAGGAAGACATTACTGTTCAGCTGGATGACAGTGCAGTTTTAGAATCAGAGTTTATTTAGCGAAGACTTTATGCACCAAACAGGTTTAAAAAAAAGACTCAGTGCATTTGGGCTGTTTTGGCCTCTATGAAGTTTTTTGTTTCTCTTTGTAATTGTTTTGGTGTTTTTGTTTTTTTGTCTGCATGCTTCATTTTACTCTCTCTGTAGTTGTTTTGTGCCTTTGTGGAGTCATTTTGCATCCCTTTGTAGCTGTTTTGTAAATCTTTGTAGTTGTTTTGTATCTCTTTGTAGTTGTTTTGCATCTCTTTGTTGTTTTGCATCTATTTGTATTTGTTTTGCATCTCTCTGTTGTTTTGCATCTCTTAGTCATTTTGGATCTCTGTCAGTTTGCATCTTTTTGTAATTGTTTTGCATCTCTTTGTAGTTTTTTTGCATCTCTTTGTTGTTTTGCATCTCTTTGTAGTTGTTTTGTATCTCTTTGTAGTTGTTTTGCATCTCCTTGTTGTTTTGCATCTATTTGTATTTGTTTTGCATCTCTTTGTTGTTTTGCACCTCTTAGTCATTTTGCATCTCTTTGTCACTTTGCATCTTTTTGTAATTGTTTTGCATCTCTTTGTAGTTGTTTTGCATCTCTTTGTAGTTTTTTTGCATCTCTTTGTTGTTTTGCATCTTTTTGTAGTTGTTTTGCATCTCTATGTTGTTTTGCATCTATTTGTATTTGTTTTGCATCTCTTCGTTGTTTTGCATCTCTTAGTCATTTTGCATCTCTTTGTCACTTTGCATCTCTTTGTAGTTGTTTTGCATCTCTTTGTAGTTTTTTTTGCATCTCTTTGTTGTTTTGCATCTCTTTGTAGTTGTTTTGAATCTCTTTGTAGTTGTTTTCCATCTCTTCGTCATTTTGCATCTTTTTGTAATTGTTTTGCATCTCTTTGTCTTTGTAGTTGTTTTGGTGTCTTTGTAGTTGTCATTTTGAGTCTCATCCTGGTCAGTGTGTGTCTCTTTGAAACTTTGGTCCTATGGGACTGTTCCCTGTTTACCCATTCAGCAATCTATCCATGAGTGTTTGGACACCAGCCTGTGGTGATAATGATCACAATATTTGCATGATAATACCAATATGACATTAACCTCAACCCTCATAAACATTTAATGAGAGCTACAGAGTAATTCCTTGTAGACTCCCTTTATATTCACACGTCACATGTCAGCTCCAAACACAGTAACAGATGTAGTGGTTAACTACACTGCATCACACTTAGAGCAGCTTGTGCACGAGGTCTCTCATGTCACCTTCAGACATTGCTCACATGCGGAAGGCTGAAACAGGAAAACATGAGGCTTTTACGGCATGAGGCCCCCTGCTGTTTAGCACTCTTGCAGGCTGCACAAAGCAGAAATCTTTCATGCACTCATACACATAACAAAGGTGTGCATTATAACCAACCTGCACACAGCACAGATGGATCCTCTAACTGACTCTATAGGCTTGTGGGCATATAGGCGCCATGGGAAAGCCTGGGCTTGTCCTGATTGGTTAAACAAGTACATGCAAATTTCATTATGCGGCTCTGCAGTGGAGAAGCGAGTGTGGGCTCAATAAGAGGGCGAAGCCTGTCTGAGACAGGACAGGTATTACTTTGGATATAATGTGTTTCTGAGTGTATAATAATGAGTGTGTGTGTGACACAAAAGTAAAAAAAGCGTCCAAAGTAAAGTGTTTTTTGACTTGTAGTTCATTGCAAAGATAATTAGACACTATTTTGTGTCTTAAGTGGTCTTCCTCCAGTTTATTTGACATACAAACAGAGACAGAATATCCCTCAGGCAGGGAGGAGGAAGAGGAGGATGTAGAGATGAAGGCAGAGAGGAGAGGATGCAGCAGCGATTACGGCTGACATAACACAAAGACCAACATCCCTGACCTTAACAGCTACCGGCAGCATTTAGAGGGACACGAGGAACAGGATCGGACCGGAGATAAAAAAAAAACATAATAATAACAGCAAATAACAAAGTTCACTGGGGGTGTAAGCAGATGCAGAGCAGAGGAGATGGTGGGTGGTGGAACCCCAGAGGTTGCAGTTTATTTATATTTCCATGTTTATGCCTATTTCCATTTCTCCATCCCCCCCTCCACCCCAACCCTCTCCTCTCTCCCTCTCTTTCTTTCTCTCGAAGAAATAAAACCTGAGGCTCTCATCTGCAACATCAGCAGCAGGGTGAACAGAGGTGCTTTTTGTCACTTTGACAGGAGTTACTATACAGTAGGAATATAGGAGGGCTATTATCCTGACACACAGCGTACACAAACCTACTGTAGAAGCAATTTCATACATGAACATATACTGTAACCCAGGTCCATTTATTTCCATATGAGGAGGCGGGAATGGAATATCACTCACATTCATCAGAGGGGAAAGAAATAAGAAGAGGCCAAATCTGCCGACTCCCTTAAGGCAACATGGCGTGAGCTGAGAAACACATACATGTGAATCTCCTTCCTCATAGTAGTTAATGCTGTCACAGCAGGGGGGCTGAGAACCGTCTGTTATCCAGGTTGTTGTACTCACACTTGTACACGTTCATCTTCTTATCGGTATGGACAGGACACGTAATGGATGCAGTATACGTGTATATGAGAAAAGTTGCTCACAGTATCTTCTCTGATGTCATCGGCCTCACCTCAGGAAGTTTCTGCAGGCGTCTAATTGCTTTTTAACTTTCCGCTCTCTTAATTATTTAGTGTCAGTGAATTGTTCTTTAATCTCTTTGGCTCAAACTGATATTTTTTTAAATATCTAGTATAAGGATTTGTAATTTATAATACACAAAACTATTTTAATAGCATAAAATCGCAACTTTATTAACCCTTTATCAGGCAAAGAACTATATTTGGTAACTTCAGGTAATATTTCGAGAAAAAAGTTGCAAATTTACTAGATTAAAGTGGCAAATCTACAAGAAAAAAAGTCGCAGATTTAAGAGAAAAAAGTGGGAAAAAAGCAACTTTTTTCTAGCAGATTCACCGCTTTAAATCTCATAAATCTGCACATTTTTCACTTTAATCTCGTAAACTTTTTTCTCAAAATATTATTTTCGTATGTTTTTCTTTTTACACATTCTGGCAGTATGTAATATTAAGTTTGGGGACAGAACACAAATGTGCATGGTCGCCTTGGAATTGACTCGTCAATCACGAGGTAGCCACATCCTAAAACATAGCCTGCTTTACTACCGTCCACAATGTACAAAATGAACATCATGTTGTATTAAAGAAGACTTGAAACTAGTGATTGAGAACATAAACTAATTAGGAATAAGTTTCCAGAGTAAATAAATCAAGTGAGAATTAGGGTCATTTTCTCATAGACTTCTATACAATTGGACAGTGGTGTAGCTCCATGTTGGCCATTAGAGAGAATGCAGATTTAAGACACTTTCACATTGGTTTCAGCTTATTCCATGAAATGAAATCAACCTACCTGACATTGTATATGTAATGTATTTATTCTGTACAAAATCTAGGGGGTAAAATATGACAAATCCAAAAATATAATTAGCTGTTTACAGTTCATGTGCTAAGCTTAGCTAACCAGCTGCTGTATCCTTATTTTTAACCTCAAGATTTGAGAGTGGAATCAAACTTCTCAACAAACCTAAAAAATAAACAAACATATAAACAAACAAAATGATTAAGTGTTTTTCCCAAGATGCTAGACTATTGCTTTAAAGTTATAGGTTGATTGGTGGACATGTTACTGTATCATTAACTAAATTTAGTACATTTTGAGGGAGAAGTATTCAAAATACTTACCATGAATGAGTTGAACTTAAGTCATTAATTTTCTATCTCGGTAACTTATTAAAATGTTATTACTTGCTACTACTGAAGTCCCAATGCTTACAACATTAATATATGGTAATATAATGGTGTAGCAACAGAATGGAAAATACCAGCCAGGGACAAAATAAATAAATTGTTCAGAAAAGTCACGCTTACTCTGTAGTAAGTGGTGGAAATGTGTGGAAAAACTTGACCCCTTATATTTAAGTGCTTGAACAAGGTCCTGTCCTTGCCCATGCTGTATTCATAGCTGGAGCTGCAGCACTCTTGTACAATAACAAACTTGCAGTGTTTAGCATTAAAATATGTGCAGCATTTTAAATCACAGCCACTGAGAGAGGTTTCTTGGCAATGCAGGCTCTAACAGGGAGATCCCAACAGGTTTTATGAGGAAGACCAGGGTCAAATATGGCTTTTACAATGCAAAGGACAACAGATTAGTGAGGAGCTAGGAGCCAAAAGTGTTCCCGTCATGCTCCCGTACACTTTTAACAACAGCCTGAAACAGTTTGGGTTCCTTCTCACTGTAAAAATAATTAATTTTTGCCTCATAGACCTTTTTCAGGATCAATATGTGTTCACACCGTGGCTTTATTTGTTTTTACAGTCGGGGGTTATACTTCCTGACACTGGTGCGCTGTGAAGAAACATCAGAAAAGGAAACATGGAAAACTTTTATTATTTCTTTGGCTCCTCACAGACCCGAAAGATCATCTGCTGCTCTTTAAAACTTTCATGTGAATTATTGAAGCGGTCTGTAGCAATGAAGGCGATTTTCAAAAATACACACAAGGGGAGTGGAAGCACCCAGAGGAAAGAGGTGGTGCAGGGGAGTAGACAGCAAACTCAACCTGATGTTATTATTAATTTATCTGATTCTTACTGCCCAAAGATTTAAAAGGAACATGGAATGAAAACCGCTCCGGTCGGTTTTTCCTCCAACCAGTTCACTTATTTATTCATCCCTCTTTCTCACCCTCTCTCACACTTAATGTATTCAAGGCACGTACTGACAGCAAGAAAAATACAGCAACTCATGGATCTCTGCTCAGTTCAACATCTCACCGTGCAGGCTTTGATGCTTTAATACGTGTGGGCTTTTTCATTTGTGAATAGGCAGGCAGCCTTGTGAAGGTCCTCACAGAATAAGAGAAAGAACCCACTAGGTCTTTGAAAAGACCTCACAGCTTAACCTCTGTTTTTCAAGGACTGAATATGTGTCATTCCTTTTCAGCTTTTCCGTGCTTCTATAGGAATGTTCTGCCACGTGTACGCACCCACGCGCACTGTAAGATATTAAAACACAGTTCAACTTGTCAAACTGTTACTCTCCTGCTTCAGTGATAGTCAAGGAAACACAAAAAGTCAAAGGAGGTGATTCATTTATAGAAATCTAGAAATGCAATTCTGTAGCAAGGCAAACTAGTGTTAATCTACATTTTATAAATCACAATCAGAAGTATTCAGATCCCTTACTTTAATACTAACACCACACTGTGAAATTACTTCACCGCACATAAAAGTCCTGCATTCAAAACATACTGAAGTAAAAGTAAAAAAGTATCAGCATCAAAATGTACTTACAGTATCAAAAGTAAAAGTACTTGTTATGCAGAATGGACACACTCAGATTGTTTAATATATTCCTAATATATTATTGGATTATTATAATTGATGCATTTATTTAAGCAGCATTTCAACTTTCTCAAGGTAGGGCTAATTTAACTACTAAATATAAAGTAAGAGATATATGACTTTATTTATCTCACAGTGGGGCAATTTAGTTGTCACAGCAGCTCAAGGTCCAGACACATAGAAGACAGAATAAGAATATAATAAAATAAGACACATTCTATACACATTAAACACATTATATACATACATTTCTGCTATTTGGCATTTATTATAAATATATATGAATTATATAATTTATGTTTGTTTGTTTGTTTCCTGACAGTTCTTTGCATTTTTACAGATATTGCACATTGGAGAAAATATACTTTAGCATGTTAAATAAATAAGTGAAAACTTAAATACTTAATACACTGTTATGAGGTTAAATTTAAATTGACCTGAAAAGTTGAAAAGTACAATATTTCCCTCCAAATGTATTGGACCAGTATACAGTTAAATGAAATGGAAATACTCATGTATTGAGTGGATCTTTCCTTCATCTCCTGGATCACAGATTACCTGACAGGAAGACCACAGTATGTCAGGTTGGGGAACTGTGTTTCTGGGACATTAATGAGCAGCACAGGGGTTCCACAAGGCACTGTTCTGGCTCCATTCATGTTCACACTGTACACAGCGGACTTCAAATACAACTCTGAGTCCTGCCACATCCAGAAGTACTCGGACGACACTGCTATTGTGGTGTGTATCAGGAATGGACAGGAATCTGAATATAGGGATCTGATAAAAGCCTTCAGTGACTGGAGTCACAAGAACTATCTCCTCCTGAACACCTCAAAGATTAAGGAAATGATCAGAGATTTCCACAGGCTCAAGCCCCCCTTCAGCCAGTGAATACCTGTGGGGTGATGCCAATTTATAAGTATCTAGGTACCTGGATAATAAGTTGGACTGGTCCCTAAACACAGACGCTCTCTACAAAAAGGGGCAGAGAGGAAGCTCAGATCTCTGGACATCTGTAAGATGCTGCAGATGTTTTATCAGTCTGTGGTGGTAGAAGAAGAAGAAGAAGAAGAAGAAGAAGAAGAAGAAGAAGAAGAAGAAGAATTCTATCAGTTACCAGACTAACTGAATTTTCTCGCGGGGATAAATAAAGTAATTTTGATTTGATTTGTAAATTACCTCAAAATTTAACTTCAGTACAGTACTTGAGTAAATGTACTTAGTTACTTTCCACCACTTATCACAATAGTCATCTGCATCATAGTTTATTTAATATATTTTCATGGTGTGGTGTAAAGGATGGTAATGAGGTAAGGGACAGAAGTGAAAGATAAAGAAACCAACATGCAAGATGAAGCTTAAAGTCTCTCTTTTGTTTTCATGTTGCCTGCACAATCACTCTAAAGTAGATCGTCTCAAGCAGAGAAAGATGTATTGTATGGTTTTCCAGCCTACTGTATCACTCTCCATTGTACAATATCCTCTCCTTGCTCCTATTGTATCTTGTTTGATCTGTCCCGAGTGGCTGTGAGTTCGTTTCAGCCTTCACATACCAGGCATACTTGAGTCTTTGGAGCTTCTTTATCCATCTCAGATTCCCTCCACTGCTCTGTGCACTGTGACCACTGGCTATCAAATAGACATCACAATTTAGGAGATAAAGAATTAAAGCTGAATTAAACCGACGGATGAATACGGGACACTGTCCTATATACACAAGGACATGACCGCGGTGCAGATGGTGATAGGCGTCATGTAGAAATTAAAGTAAAACACTGTTAAATTGCATCAGAAATAGGGCGTAAAATTAAAAATTTAATATCACCGTATAGACGCTTTTATTTACCTTAAATCAAAAAATTTTACAAAACTTTTAAACTGTAGAAAACACATTTTCTTCATGTTAATTAAAGGGGGAAAACACAATAATGTCACAAAGACACAATTACTAACCTAAAAATAAAGGGACTATTCATTCTAAATTAGTTTTTGCTGATATTTATATTTAAATGTATAGTAGAAAAGCCACTCATTTTGTATTTTTTACGGTGAAGTTCTGGCAACCACAGCTGCTGGTAATTTTCCATAAACTTTTTACAGTGTGCTTTACACAACATCAGGTCACAATACATTCCCTTTTTCAATTTTGCACCTTATTATACGCTTTGTGTAAAGTTTTATAGAAGTTTTTCAGTCCAAATGAGAAAAAAAACTGTTGGGGGAAAAAGCTGGAAAAAGCAATAAATGACACATTACCATGGATGGACAAACCTGACGCTGACAGGTGGCCGTCACTGGAAACTGTTTGGAAAAGGGCAGACACTTTCAAAAATTACCTAGCAGGTGATTGGCTGAACTGTCTATCATTGTCTGTGCTGAAATCACTTGGGAGAAGAGCAAAAGCATTCTCCCTCTGAATAAAGAAATACTCTACAGCTCTGATAGAACTAATGCTATTGCAGCATTGACCACTGGTTGTCCAGACACAAGCACACAACTTGAAACTCAAAATGACTACAAATAGAAACGAGAGACTAGAAAAAGAGAAAACAAAATCATTAGTTACTATGAAAAGGGGCATAACACCCACATACAGTCACAAAGCAGCTACAAAGTGATTCGAAATGTCAACAAAGACATGCAAAATGAGTACAAAGACATGCAAATCTGCTACAAAAATGCAGACAAAAAAGAACAAAAAATGGGCAAAAACATATACAAAGTGACACAAAACAAATACAAATATGCGCTAAACAAGTCATACAGTACAGGCCAAAAGTTTGGACACACACCTTCTCATTCAATGCGTTTTCTTTATTTTCATGACTATTTACATTGTAGATTCTCACTGAAGGCATCAAAACTATGAATGAACACATGTGGAATTATGTACTTAACAAAAAAAGTGTGAAATAACTGAAAACATGTCTTATATTTTAGATTCCTCAAAGTAGCCACCCTTTGCTTACTAGAATATAAGACATGTTTTCAGTTATTTCACACTTTTTTGTTAAGTACATAATTCCACATGTGTTCATTAATAGTTTTGATGAATTTACAATGTCAATAGTCATGAAAATAAAGGAAACGCATTGAATGAGAAGGCGTGTCCAAACTTTTGGCCTCTACTGTACGTTGGAGAGGTGGAGGGGCCTCTGTAAAGTTCCAAGAAAAAGTATGTGAACCCTTTGGAATTACTTAGTTTTCTGCATTAATTTGTCATAAAATGTGATCTGATCTGCATCTAAGTCCCAAGTACAGACAAACACAACATGCTTCACCTAATACCACACAAACAGTTCTAATACAGGTAGAAAAAGTAAGTGAACTCTTGATTATATAACTGGTCGAACCTCATTTGGCAGCAAAGCTCTCAACCAAATAGTTCTGTTAGCTGCTGATCAGACCTTTATCTTTACCCATATAATATACAAAAATATAATATAGCTAATTTCTCTCTGATAAAATGTATTAGTAACATTATTTTCTTATTGTACATTAAATTAAAATTGTAAGCAGTAGCATACAAGACCTGGAAGCAGCTGTATGATTTCATATCACAATATTCTTATATATTAAACATTTAGAGGCAAGTAAAACTAAAATAACTTAAAAAGAAATGTGTGTTTTTTGTCCCATCTTTAGCTCCGAATCACAGCCTCAGAGGGGGAAAAAATATTCTCTTTTCTAATAAACCACCTTGTGAAATAAATAGGGTTGTCACGATACTAAAATGTTCAACTCGATACCGATACTCAGGAAAATATTCGATACACGATACCATTTCTGATACCACAAGGATAAAAACAAAGACCCCAAAATTTAACGGAAATAATGCAACATGTAAAAATTAACAGAACCACAGGTTAATAATAATACGGACTCTGCTTACATCATTTAACAGGGCTTATTCTCACATTAGAACCCAACATGTTTCAAGAAAAAGACATGGGACATGTATTTCTAATGTCAAGGACACAGATTGGTGGGCTGGTTTAGTGATAATGAGGTTTATTGTAGGGTGACAGAGAGAAATATGCTCCTGTGATTGTTATTGACTCTCAAAATGAATCCCAGAAACTAAACTCTGTGTGGCCCAAACAATTCATAAATATTATTTTAAGAAAGTGATTCCACCCACAAAACCTCCGTCATGGTTTTAATTATGCCTTACAGCACAGCGCTGATTGTGATTGCATCCCAGAGTATCATTATAATCTATGATACTGTAAAATTTCAGGGGAAATTAACTGAGAAGCTTTTAAAATAAACTGACAGAAATGTGATTTTTTTTCCCTATCCATCCCAGGAAATGATATACCTGACACCTCAAGGTATTGCACGTTAATTTGCAGCATTGCCCCCGATGGTACAAAAGTCTCTGATGGTTGACGGATGTTTACATCCTGATAACACACAACAAGATGAACGAGTTTGTGGCAAACTTCCCAGAGGCATTAACCAAAAGCCAAGTAGTGTGTATTCATGTGTGTGGAGAAATCTATAAAGAAATCAATGGGGCAAGTATTCATTAGCTGAGTTGACACTTAACATTTCTATGTTTCATTACACACACAGGTGGGATTGAATGATGAAACTCCTGTGAGAGTAAAGAAATAAACTACAAGCGTGTCCCGATGAGGCTCCTCTCCTCCAGCGTGAGCCGCTCCATTATCGTAAAACACACTGAGCACACGCTATATTAAAACGCTCGCTCTCTTGCATGCCTTCGCGTAAACGCTCTGTGGATCAATACAATCTGGGTGGTAGCACATGCTACCTGTCAGGGTTTTATGAGTGTCATCAGTTGACTGATAATTTGCCTGAGCTGAAGGAATCCCTGGAGGCAGAAGGAAAGGAAGACGATCTCTACACTAAAAAAATAACTTGTTCCTAGAATGAAATAAAAATTATGGAAATAATTTCCACCTAAATAAAATGCTTTAATTTAGCGAGAAACAGTTTTGTTGAGTGAACAAAATGTAAATATGTTGGGTCAACATGATGTATTTGCGTTACTGTTAATTTATTACCAGGGGTCAGTCCAACTAGATTTGTTAGGGTAATTGTAACATATGAACATAATTTTCTTGGGCCATTTAAACATGTATGACATTATTAACAGTTACTTTATTTAATAGGGTAGTTACAACTACTTTTTAAAATAGTGAAGTACATGAATTAATGGTGCTGAGCCAATAAATCAAAGTTAGGTTGAAGTGGTTTAGCCTAAAAGATTACCTTTATTATATGAAAATGAACATAATAGTTATTATTCAGGAAATATAAGTATGAGTAATATGAGTATTATATTCAGCAATTTAATTAGGTTGTTTTAACATAAAGTATTCTAGTAAATTTTAAAGTGTTGCATTTTATGCTTAAACTATATGTTTTAAAACTGTTCAACCACAAAACATCATTTTATTTAGTAGAAGCTACATGTTAGACTAAGGAGAAGGTAACAGACACCCTGTTTGCTTTTTTTGAGTGTAACATCACAAGAATGTGATTTTAAGCCTTATTGTCCTGGACGTTTTTTGCATCGGGGACTATAATTATGTTTATTCTACTTTATGATATTCCCAGTGGTGGAAGAAGTATTCAGATCTATTACAAACCACACTGGGAAATTACACCATTACAAGTAAAAGTCCTGCATTCAAAACTTACTTACAGTCATGGAAAAAGTTATTAGACCACCCTTGTTTTCTTCAGTTTCTTGTTCTTTTTAATGTCTGGTACAACTAAAAGCACATTTGTTGAGGCAAATGTTATGATAACAACACAGATAGCTCATAAGAGTTTAATTTAAGAGCTGATATCTATACATTTTCCATGGTTTTTGGTTATTATCCAGAAAACCATGGGAAATGGCTAGATTTCAGCTCTTAACCCATAAGAACCCAGACCCAGTTATCCATAAAGGAAAGTTATGGGGGATATATCACAGACCAAGTGAACCACGCAGAACATATTCATGATGTGGGTTTTTTTTGGTCATTCTGTGTCTTTTTTTTTAATTTTGTGGGTTTTTTTGTGTCTTTTTTAAGTAATTTAGTTTTTTTCTGTCATTTCGTGTCTTTTTTTGGTAATTTTGTGTCTTTTTTAAGTAATTTTGTGTTTTTTTCAGTCATTTTGTGCCTTTTTTGGTCATTTTGTGTCTCTTTTTTTAGTAATTTTGTGTCTTTTTTAAGTAATTTAGTTTTTTCCTGTCATTTTGTGTCCCTTTTTTTGTCATTTTGTGTCTTTTTTGGTCATTTTGTGTCTTTTTAAGTCATTTTGTCTGTCTTTTTTGTGTCTTTTTTAAGTAATTTAGATTTTTTGGTCATTTTGATAATGCCTCCAGCGGCCCCCGGTAATTTGAGTTTGAGACCCCTGTTCTAGAATATTTAAAGTGTTTGTTACATGGGTGTCACCGTGGGTTCTTATGGGTTAAATTAAACTCTTATTTTTGTTGTTATCATTATAATTGTCCAAACTACGAAGAAATCGAAGAAAACAATGGTCTAATATTTTTTCCATGAGTGTATGTAAAAGTACAAAAGTATCAGCATCAAAATGTACTTAAAGTATCAAAAGTACTCATTATGCAGACAAAAATTCAACTGATCATACTTTTTCACGTTAAATCTCGATCTGAAAAGTAACTAAAGCTGTCAGCTAAATGTAGTGGAGTAAAAAGTACAATATTTGCCTCATAATGTAATGAAGTAGAAGTATAAAGTTATATATTGTCACCTTCCTAAAATAATGGCCTTAGTCATTTCTTAACAAAAATGTTTTTTTTTCCTCCGCATGATGCTGGCCACCTCTGGTAAAATCACTAGAAAAAGCTGAAAAAAAAATTACTTGGGCCATTATTTTAAGAGTGTGTTGATATGTGGAAATACGGGAAATACTCAGGTACAAGTATGTCAAAATCGTACTTAAGTACAGTACTGTAAATGCACTTAGTTACATTCCACCACTGGATATTTCAGTGGTAAAGACAGTAAATAAACAGTAAAAAATGTAAAATATTTGCCTGGCAAAGAGGCGTATAGTTGCCGTACTGACATGAATACTTGGAAAGCAGGAACAAAACAACTGACCTTTGACTGGGAAGTCTGCCATCGCAGCTTTGTTAAGTAGTGATAATGGATGATTAAAATTCACCTTGTTAGTTGAGGCTATGAGAGGATTGTCTAAAATTAGGACGAGGGGAGCAGACTGAAAGTGCATGAGGTGGATTATGTGTGCAGGTGGGGAACGTGCAGAGCGAGCACATGGAAACGTGGAGGCAGACGCGAGGAAAGAGGTCAAACTGACGGGACGGTGTGGCGCCGAAAGAGGATGAAACAGAGCAGGTGCTGCAAAGACACACATTGTTCTGGGTAACAAAACAGTGAAATGTATTAATATAACCAGTGGCGGAAAGTAACAAAGTACATTTACTCAAGTACTCTACTTAAGTATAATTTTGACTTACTTGTACTTTACTTGAGTATTTCCATTTTATATAACTTTATACTTCTACTCCACTACATTTTAGAGGCAAATATAGTACTTTTTTACTCCACTACATTTCGCTGACAGCTTTAGTTACTTTACAGGTCGAGATTTAACATAAAAAAAATACATTTAAAGTGATTTGACTTGTTGTTTTTTAATTAAACCTTGTAACAGTATATTAAATAGTTAAAACGATCCCTAACTTGATCAAATTACATTTGATTACTTGTGCTGCTTACATAAATACATCATAATATTAATCCAATAATATACTTGATATTAATAAAACACTCTGAGTGGGTCCATTCTGCATAACGTGTACTTTTACTTTTGATACTTTAAGTACATTTTGATGCTGATCATTTTTTACTTTTACTTCAGTAAGTTTTGAATGCAGGACTTTTACTTGTAGTGGAGTAATTTCACAGTGTGGTATTAGTACTTTTACTTAAGTAAGAGATCTGAATACTTCTCCCACCACTGAATATAACATGCAATCCATTAAACAAGGAAAACTAAAACAGCACATGACTAGTAATGTCTGTTAAATAGTGCAGTGCTGGTAAAGTTTGTGCATTTTCAAAACTAGGCCAATAAGGTTAGCTTGTTGAGAATGCCCTGCCCAGCAGATGCTAAGAGTCTGCAGACGAGCCAAAGTTTGTCCAGTTGGTGTGGTGCATCCATATGGTTCAGACTAATAACTGGCTCATGCACGGTGCGGTCTACACCCTGCTCCGGCCTGAACTACCCTGATTGACGGCGGGCCAAAGCCTCCCCGCTGTTCCAGATGGTGGACCTCAAACTCCTGCGAGAGACTTGTTGACCATTCCAAGTGGCTAACAAACCGAGTACTAAAATCAGTGCCAGACAGAGTGTGCACAGGAGTGTGTCTACATTAGCTGCGCTGTTGTGTGTCCCTCTACAATGGTAACCATGACAATGTCTGTTCTTGTTGGAAGAAGTTGGGCTAAAGGAGAGCATGTGATTAACACAGGCCGTATTATTACTGCTTTTCACAGGTGTTTAAAAGAATCATTCAGTATTTTGGGAAATATGCCTATTTGCTTTTTGCAGAGAGTTAGATGAGATGATCAGTGTCTGTATTAGTGATGGTTTTTTTTTTAAAGAATTTCCATATTCCATATTTATAAATCACTTTAAGTTATCACAGAGTACTTGAATATTGAAAGAAAATCTAACAAAAGAATGGTGGCCAAAATGAGTTTTTAATGATGTGTTTTTGTTGATTGAAGTTGTTGTCTTTACTGTTCAAAACCAGCAATGCCAATGAAAATCTGTCTGATGTGACTCAGGCAGAAATAATGATCCCAGATGAGTTAACGTTAGGTCGCCCAAGTTCATTTTTTTGTGCCTTTTGAATTGTACTTAAAATAAAATAACAACATGACTTTATGTCAATTTCATTCTAATGAAATAGCTGGTTTATAGAGCAATTATTAACCATTTACAAAGTGCTATACATAAGTAATCTTTAAATGTTTTCAACCAATTTATTAAAGGTATATGGATAATTTCAAAACCATTAGCATACTTAATATGGTGTTAAAATGTTATAATGAGTGCAACTAAAACTATTAATAAACTATTAATTATAACTTAATTGTTTGTTATTGATAAAGTAACTATAAACTTACATTAATATGCCATCTAGTTACCATTTATAAGTGATTTAGTTAGGTAAACATTGATAAAAATATGTATTTCCCATTCTAAATGGCCTATATACGGTTTATAAATGATGATTAAACATTAATAAGCTATCTGTTTACCATTTATAAATGATGGTTATTGTATAGCGTTACCAAAAAACTTACTTTAAATGTTTAATGAATACTGATGAGGTCTCAATTTAGGACTCAATTACTCATGTCCATCCCTTGTCTGTACAGAAAATCTCTGTAACCAGAGATTTCAAGACAACAAACTTTGTTTTGTAAGACAACAAAACAGAGGGCTTTTCTAAATTCACTCAAAATAAAACAACATGAAGGGCTAATTTATAATAAACCACCTTGTGAAACAAATAGGGTTGTCACGACACTAAAATTTTCAACTCGATACCGATACTCAGGAAAATATTCGATACTCGATACCATTTTCGATACCACAAGGATAAAAACAAAGACCCCAAAATTTAACAGAAATATTGTTATTGACAAGAAAAATGCAACATGTAAAAATGAACAGAACCACAGGTTAAATATGTATAATAAAAAACAGTTGTGCAAAAAGAAACTGCAACTATGATAACAAGCTTCAGATACTCGATACTTTTGAAAATGAGTACTGTATCCGGATACAACGTTTTAGTATCGATACTTTTTTGAGTATCGATACTTTTGACAACCCTAGAACTAAAATGATGTCATTATCTTGTGGGGAAAAAAGGGTTGTTATCTCAAGACCTCAAGAAAATTATCCTGTTATCTTTGCAAAATGAAACAGTTTTATTTTGAAATTATGAATATACTCGTGATCTTAAGAAAACAAATAAAATTAACGTGTTATTAAGGGAAAATAGTGGAAATAAAAGTTAAATCCATGGCTTTTGTAGTAGGCCTATTTTGGAAGATGTACAACTACTACTCTAAAAACAACATGGTCTCACAGAAATCCGTGAAATAGCCACGGATTTCGCTTAACTCAAAATCCGTGGAATAGTCACGGAATCGCTCAAATTTCTGTGAAACTGACACGGATTTCGCTACAATGCAAGTTAATGACAGTCATATCCCGTGGCTATTCCAATATACAAAGTGATTATGTACATTCACTGAGTGAATATTTAGAAAATAAAACATATATTTCTCACTAGAAATGTGATCAAAATCCATTTTTATGCAGAAACTAAGTCAAAATATTGATTTTTCACTAAAAATGAGAGAACATGTTTTTTATTCTGACCGCTGGGACCTTGAAAGTCACGTGACTTGGAACAAACCAACAGGAAAAAATATCCATGGAATAGCCATGGGATATGACTGTCATTAACTTGCATTGTAGCGAAATCCGTGTCAGTTTCACGGAAATTTGAGCGATTCTGTGGCTATTCCACGGATTTTGAGTTAAGCGAAATCCGTGGCTATTTCACAGATTTCTGTGAGACCAGGTTCTCTAAAAAAGATGAATTTTGTCTGATGTTTGAGTGCTTAAATTTCCAGTTGTTACACTTTTAAAACCAGCACATATTGTTGGAAAACCTCTACCCAAGAGAACAAGGACTCTGTTGTTGTTGGCTAATCCAGTCCTGCCTGACATCATGTCATTCAACAAATACTAGATTTACCTTTAAAAACACCAGAGCTTTACTCTTGTCCTCAACAATTGCATATTTGAAATAAGAATAAAAAAAGAAAACTATACAAAAAAATAAGTGGCAAACAGCTGGGAGGCAGAGAGGCTGCGTGGGAGATGAGATGGTGGAGCCGAGGTTGAGCGCCGCTCAGGAATTCCCTTTGACTCGAGTGGAGAGCTGGAGGAGGAGACGCATGCTCACGTAGCTTTGTATTTAAAAAAAAAACTGCTGCGTGACTGCTCGCTAACAAGAGGGTCAGGAGGAAGGAGACGGGGAGGGAGAAGTGTCTCAAAGATACATAACAGTCTGGTGGTATAGCACTTAAATGAAATATTTACATCAAATTTATATTACCACATCTACATATTATTAATTCATGCTCAAAGTTTCTTTTATAAGGCATGCACGCCCACTCAGACATAATGTGAAGTCTAAATTGCAAACAAATCTCACCCTCATGACTCTTCTACTTCATCCTTCCCCACATTTCTCTGCCTCTCCATCTCATTCTCACATCACTGTCTTCACTCTCGTGTCTCTGCTGAAGAGATCTTGACAACAGGATGCAATCCACCTGAAGAGGAGCCTCCTCCTCAAGGAGAGCCACTTAACTCTTTGCTTTCTTCCCCCTTCCCCAAAGCCAAATGTTCAGTCTGAAGAAGTCAAGGTCAGACGTCATCATGTAACCACGACGGTTATGAAAACCACAAAGTAGCAGCATCTAAAAGCAGCTGAGCTGAATAGTAATTCGAAGAATACGACGGGCTGTTGTTTCAGTGTTCGACCTGTAGGGGGAGTTCCGTCTGCACCTCCTCCAGTGATGCAGTGGGGCTTGAAGATGGCACTGCTGTAAAGGAATCAGCGCATTCAGGCAGCAAAGAGGAGAGCAGAGCCAGCTGATTAAATTTGTATGCGGCTGTACATAGAGGCAAAGGTACATCCAAATATAACCTCAAATTTAGTTCTGCTTGTGTTCTCTTGAGGGACCACGGAGTAACTTTTCTCACAAGGTCATGTTTGTTTTTAAATAATCACCTTGATAAGTTAAACAATTCGTATAGAACCAATTTAAAACTGCACAAAAAATTAAAAACCAGGCACACACACTTACTCATGAACACACACCGAGCGGCTCTTCTTGGTCAGCGTTTCTCTGTGTTACATAACTGTCTGTCCCCTACATCAGAGACATTTTGGTGCTGTTTTAATCCACTGGCTTATCTCTGCAGTCTCAGCCAGCACTATGTGTGTGTGTGTGTGTCTCTTATATTCATTATGCATGCATTAGTAGACCCCCTACAGCTGCTAATAGAATCTCTACTCTTAAAGAGCTTATTGCAAAGATACACATGTAATGAACATGCAAACATGCGTGCAAACACACAAAAATGCACACACACACACACACTCACTCACCTAATCAGGCATGTGATGTGTCTGCATGCTAATGGGGGTTAATATCTCATGGGAATAAGAGATAGAAAATGGACTACAATAAACAGAAAACAATATGAAGATTAAATTTCAATTATCAGAATGTAAGAAAACCACAAGTCCCTTACAGAGCACAAAAACCAACACATTATAACGTCTAACTTGTCAGATACTGATGCTAGGTCAGTGACACATTAGCATCAGCTATGGACACTATGAACAGTGATGGGCAGCCCGCGGCTCAGCAGCCACATGTGGCTTCAAGGCCATCTGCAGTGGATCCCTGTGGGTGCGACAAGAATATTATACGAAATGTTATTTCTCGTGATTTTCAATGATCATTGAAGCTTTACTAACAGAAGAGCCATTGTTGGACAAAAAAATGAGGAAATAATGTCGTTAACCTTATTTGTAGCCACACAATGAAGATGTAACACCCTGCTGAGTCTAAATTAACCTACCAACATTACTAATAAGTAATAATGATCATTTATTAATATGTTTTTTTCAGAATGCAGCAAGGAGCCAAGTGCAAATGAAAGGCTGGACACCAAGGAAATATCTCAGGAGATTTAGAATCGAAAGCTAGTCTAGCTAGAGAAACTCAAACTAGACCTGAAGTTTGGCATAATGTAGATGTGAAGGTGCTTTTATCTGCAACCAAAAAGAAACAGATGCACTTTTGCATGGCTGCTTTTTTAAAATCTGGGTCTTCGTAATAAAAAATAAAAAAATGTGGTCACTATTAACAGCAGTTAGGCTATTTAAAAAAATGAAGGTTTGTGCAGGATGTCACGCCACTGATGACTCTCTCCAGTGACCTGCAGTGTTTTCACTACACCTTTTACTATCAGCTCAGTTTGAATGAGGTGTCACTAAAAAAAGTACCAGGTACTATCCACAACTTTTGCCCATGGAAAACCTAATCTATGCAGCAGAAAAACAGCATTAGGTACCATTGCAAGGAGGACAATAGCATGGAAATGAACCTTCACATTAGTCACACCAATATTCTTTATATGAGTCCACCAGGAGTCCAATAGTTTTCCAAGTGAAGTCAAAAGTTCAGGAAGAACTTTTAGAGGCACTCTCCAGTGACATAATCTTTAAATTCCAACTCCTAAATTCTTCTGAAAACAGCAATCCTAAAAATTAATAAGGTTAAATATTATTCTGTGCAATGGCCTTTATCGTAGTCCAAACTAGTCCCTCTTGTGTATTTGGTGAGTCGGGCTGAATATAAAGCTTTGCTGATTTTTTTAATGATCATGGATGAGTGGGTGCTCCTTCAGTCACGTTTTTGCATGATTCATACATCTGAGTCATTTTAATGCAGTTTGTTTTGTTGCTGGAAATGTACTCAGGCTGACCTTCAACTTTAATCTGCTACAGGTCATGTCTTCCTCTCCATCTCCGTCTGAATGGGCTCTTACCCTCTTATCTTACCCAGAGAGCCTAAGCCCCTCAATCCTCTCATCTCTGGCTGATGATGGCAGAGCCCTCAGAGACGCAGACCATCAAAGGCTCTGGAGAGGAAGGCCAGGAAAGAGAGAGAGCACAATTTGGCTGTCTAATTTGGTTTGCCTAGGCTCCTTTCAAACGTGTGTGTGTCTCTTTGTGTAGGGCAAATGCTAACAGCTCATCATAATCCCTTCATTCCCATTCCCCACCATGCCTGACTGCACCAGCCTCCAAACAATCCCTGGGAGCCCCAGGAAAAACCTGCACCCAGTACGGGATGTAAAATGAGCTACTGGAGAGGATCCCTGCTCCCGGAGCACGATCACTCTGTAAGTGATTAGTTACAATAGTGTTTGGAGCAGAGAAGAGCAGCACGCAGCATTTACGGTATACAGGATGTCCTAATGGATCTATGGAGTCAGTGGATGCTGTTGCATTAGTTGCAGCAATAAACAAAAGCATGTCAATGTATTCAGGGTGTCGTGTGGCACAGAGCAGAGAATACATTGCACAGGATGTAATGTGTGTATGCACACATATGTTATATTCCTTTTTTTGTTCAAATCAGTTTTACATACAGTACAGGCCAAAAGTTTGGACACACACCTTCTCATTCAATGCATTTTCTTTATTTTCATGACTATTTACATTGTAGATTCTCACTGAAGGCATCAAAACTATGAATGAACACATATGGAATTATGCACTTAACAAAAAAGTGTGAAATAACTGAAAACATGTCTTGTATTTTAGATTCCTCAAATTAGCCACCCTTTGCTTACTAGAATATAAGACATGTTTTCAGTTATTTCACACTTTTTTGTTAAGTACATAATTCCACATGTGTTCATTAATAGTTTTGATGAATCTACAATGTAAATAGTCATGAAAATAAAGGAAACGCATTGAATGAGAAGGTGTGTCCAAACTTTTGGCCTGTACTGTATGTTCAAAATTAGTCACATGACTAACAAGTACCCCATTCACAGGACAGTTTAATCATCTAAATCTCCTTAGATGTTTCTCTGGTGTAGTGGCAAAAAATGGTTATAAGGAGGAAAGATCACTGAGTCGTTGGAGTATAAGCAAAAAAGGTTTATTCCAATTGCAATTAGGAGAACACAAGGTACAGTCAAAAAGGTCTGCACAGAGTGAATCTGCAGACAAAGAGAGCTAACAGTTTTTATAGAGTTACAATGAGTGTGTGTGTATTGGTTAAGGAAGTACAGCCTTACAACCTTGAGGACTTGAGATAGCAGGCATCCTACGCAAGAACAAGTAGAAGCAACTGTGACATGTTATCTTACAGGATGAACAGGGTGGATTGTGTTCGCATGAAAATGATATAAAATTAATTAAAAGGGCTATGAAGTCATGTGAAAATGTTCAGAGAGTTATGTGAAAAGGCATATGCATGGCACTTTGTCACAACACTGGTGTCCTTTGAACTTGGGTCATTGTTGCGTTCTGACAAAATCATATTAATAAATGTTCAATTTGACCTACTAACAGTGTTGGTAGGCTAATTTAGACTTAGTAGGTTCTTTCATCTTCATTGTCTCAAACTAGGTTTGTGGCACTGTTCCAACATTTTTTCTCTTAATCTTTTGTTGGTAAAGGGTGCCGACCCCTGCTCTAGAACTATGTCTAACACCAGTTTTACATGCATGGTTACTTTTTCCAAAATAAACTTCCATTTTCACAGTAAATTGTCAAGTTTATGCAAAAAAAAACGACTTGGTTAAGGCTACGGAAAAATACAAAAACATTGTTGTGGTTAAAAAAATGATTTGGTAATTAACTTATGGATGCAGTTATGTAGGTGATTGGAACATGATGTACAATGTGATGTATCTCTGTATGTAGGTTCATTTATAGGTCCAATTAAAATAACAACATTGTAACTGGTTTCACACAGGACATCATCTCAAACACAGCACAGTCATGGGCTGGTTTAATCATCGCTTTAGCATTATAATCAACTATTCTGGTGAGTGACACCAGAGAAAGAAATTGTGTATATTTTTGGAAATATGCTTCTCCACTTTCTTGCCAAGAGTTAGATGAAAAGGATTGATGCCACTCTCATGTTTGCATACTATATATAAAAGTAGAGCCTGCAGCCAGATATCTCAGCTGAGCAGAAAGACGGAAAGAAATGCAACAACATTTTACTATTCTTAGAACTAGTGAGTTTTGCTGGTAGGCCAAGTGAACATGAACTACCTTTTGTTCAGATAGCCCAATAGTCAATAATATGTGTTATCTGTTTGCACAGATGATTCTCCCAAATCATAACATGACATGACAATATGAATCCAAAAGAAATACTCATACACTAATATGATCACAACCAATAATGTCCATCTGCAGTTATTTATGCTTAGGCTGCTACTATAGTACACTGTAAAAAATGTCTGTAGATTTTACGGTGAAAAACTGCTAAACCATGACAGTAAAAGACCGTAAAATGATAAATGGGTTAATTCAGTTTCAGTAACAATGAAACATCGTAAATGTATATATCAGCCAAAACAGTATTTTTTAGATAAAAAAAAAAAAAATACAGCACTCCACTGTAAAATACACTGGCACCATGTTTGGTGTGCAAAAATATACTGTAATATATATATACAAATCGTCATTTTAGCATTTATTTTTTGTAAAAAATACTTTTTTTCACTGTTAAATGTACTAAACACCATATCTCCAACAGAAATATACTGTAATATTTAATGGTAAAATCTGGCATTTATAAAGTGTGTCTTGTCAGTTATATGGCAGAGCAGCGTTTCTTTTGATGGAAAAACTTTTTATTTTTACGCTAAAATATGGACTAAAATGGCAATCTTAAACAGGAAATCAACAGTGCTAATACAATTTTACCGTAATATTACAAAAAGTTGCACCGTATTTATAACGGTAAAGTTCTGGCAACCACAGCTGCCAGTTTTTTTACCGTAAAAACAACAGGTTTATTTTTACAGTGTATTTTCCCCTTAATATCTAAGTGTATTTTGACGTGAGTCTTAAAAAAATAATGAAGTGTTATGGTGTGATAATGCTGGGGTTAAGATCCGGTTAGATTTTTGGTACACACTTGTTAGGGTTCAGAAAAGATCATGATTTGGGTAAAATGATCACTTGAACGTCTAAATACACCATTTATATTAAGGGCATACAAATAAGTTGTCAGAGTGTATATTTTCAGAGCAATCAGTTCTTGTTTTCGGGATAATAGCCCCTTGAACAAATGTGACTTGGGTTTAATGGGAGTTTTTCACCTAAACCGTTACCATAGAGACATGACAGTGGTAACAACCTTCTTATCTGATCTAACTCGGGACAAGAAAGCAAAACTGTTCCTGTGGCTACACTTTAAGGCTTTGCTTGTTTCCTCAGTTGGTTGTGGGAGCTCACAAGGTTATTAGCATTAATCAAAATTGTGTCTCATCTTTTATTAATAACAACTGTCAGAATGAATCAGATGTAAGAGACGATATCCGCAGATCATGGCATGTTTAGTTTTGCTTTGGAATTTGTGCAGATTTTCAAATTCATACCACATAACCCTGAGGCTGGTTCGCTTTGAGTTTGCCCCAGAGTTCACATGAAAGTGGATTTTTTTTCAGGCCGAGTTGGTGTACTTGTTTGGTCTGAACCAGAGTTCAAAAAGCAGGATCCTAACCAGCCTGAATAAACCAAACAAGTCCGGCAAACACACTGGAGTTTCTTCTTACAGCACTAAATAGGTTATGAACTATTAAGAAGATGTTGCAGTAAAAGCTCTGCAGAACCTAGTGAGGATGTGGCTTCAATTATTTTTTAATGCTTCACTTCTCTGTTTCTGACTAAAGAATACACATAAATACGTGGTTAATAAGGCTGGTGAATTGTTGATTCTCTTTTAAGAGAGAAAAAAGGAAATAGAATTTAAGGCACAAAGAGAAAACATAAGTTCATGACAAAAACCCTCGTTGAGCAGCTGCAGTAGCAGTTGGGCCCCATGTGTGGACAGTGAGATGATGAATGCTACTCCAGACCTCTCTGAAGGCTAAGGAGTTTGTAGTTAAAAAATATATATATAAAAAATCAATGAGCTCTGGCTGAGGAAGTGCTGGCACACACCTGGACTGCCAGAGCAGTGTTCAGGAGGAGACAGGCGTACCCTGGAGATGATACGAGGAGGGAGATGTGAGGGGTAGCAGGTGCAGAAGAGGATGTCATCTCTGGAGCTTGAGAGGTAAGGTGGTGCAGATGCTTCCCGATAACTTCAAGGACACGGTTGTCTTGGAGACTCACAGTGAAGCTGCAGAGTTACTGTTTGTGCCATGAAAACCAGATTGCACTGTAGCTAAATGCTAGCTATGGTGACCAAAAGCAGCCTTACAGTCAGAAAATGAAACAGCTGGATGGTCAAGAAGATAAGAAGAAAGTAAAAAAGTGAAAGATCGACACACTAACAGTGTAGCTACACTCGTTTTCTGTCGTGACCGAATAGATAAGCTTCAATTTTAATCAACACAGTGCAACCACCATGTTACGGCTCCCATTTACTCATCCTGGCTGGGACAGGTTGGCATGTAGAGCACATAGATTAATCATCTGACCAGCCAGCGATTATTGGAGCATGTTATTGATTGAGGTCAATGATAAAGTTTGATTATGTTGAATCCCAGACCTCTTTTTCAACACTATACCATCACAAGTTGTGGTTTGTACATTTGTACATAACATTTAAATATGGGGATATATGAAATAGATCCTTCCAATTTTCTTCATTACAAGTGGAGCCGGTTCATAAACCGAATTCCAAAGTCCAAAGTCAACAAGAAGAAGGGCATTCTTTGCTCATCTTTCAATTAAAACTCTTTGGTTCTGATATAAATGATGCTATTGCAACATCTACATTAACCTCCTTAGGAGTCTGAAACGAACAGTTGCCTCTCTTTGTTGTTACACACACCTAAACATTAACTGTAGCTGCCAGTAGCTCTTTGGTCAAAGTTTCAAAGGTGTGGGGAAGATCTGACGAGCACATCTGACAGAGTATTCTGGACCCTTTGACCTGTATCACGTGGTTGACCTTTAATTAGCAAAGGCTTGGAAAACGAGGACAAGGGGCTTTGACAGGCTTGGCATGATGACATGGAGTTAGGATGGATGTGGATGGGATGTGACAGCTGTAGGCACATCTATGCAAGGTTAACCACCTGGGAGATAACCAATGGTCCCGGAAGGTTCCAAGTGTGACACTGACAAGAGAGAAGGGCACACCAAGCACACCATACTAGGAAAATACTAGGAATACTAGGAAATGAAGGGTCTGGCCATGTGTCTTGGTCACAGACTGTATAAATAATGGACGTAGCCACCATGACGTCACCCATTGGTTTGTGGACTGCCCGTTGGAAGCCCCGAGTTCAGCGTTACACTCGTCGCCATCTTGTGTCGCCATTTTCTTTCTGATATGGGAAGCAGACGGAGCGAGAGGGATCTGATCACTGACTACAGCCTCTCTACACCTCAAACTGACTGAGAGAAGCTGCTGCTAATTCATGTTAGCATTAACTGGAGCATTAACTGGGATTTTCATTTTGGCTAGCAAAAAAACAAAAACAAAATGTATGTTACTGACCTCAGAAAACTGAACAGCGACTCCTTGGAGTGTCTGTTAGTCCAACCAAACACTGAACAAGACATTTTTACTGAACAAAACGTTCAAATAATAATTACGTGAAAATACAGTGAAAGGGTCAAAGTTATGAGACCAAACCGCTAAACATCCTTTTTTTATATCTATATAACCTTATATATAACTTTGTTGACACGTTGCCGTGGATACGCATTGTTCTGCTTCTCTCCTGTTGACGGCTCTCCTTGTTAGTGACCTGTCAATCAAAGGTAGCCCCGCCCCAAATCATACGATTCTTTATGTTCTATTTTCTTCTAAATGGGGCCATTATTTGAACTATTAACATCAAATGGTGTCAAAAAGGTTTTTTACTAGCGATTGAGACCATAGTGTTGTCCTTAAAAACATTTCTGAGGTAATAAATCAAGTGAGAAGTTTTCTCATTTTGTATTGAAATGAATGGACCCAAATGCTTCTGCAGCCGCCATCAGCACCCCATGCTGGCATTTTTGGTAGAATGCAGCTTAAGGCATTCTACTACTTCTTCCTACTTCCTGCATTCGTACCCAGACTCGGAGGTTGCCGCCTGGTCTTGGAGTGACCCCCCCCCCCGATGTCTGGCAGCGAGTAGAAGTACACAATAACTAATTTAAGGCACTTCTCCATCTCTGAATGTAGGTCTGGACAAATGGGACACTGTCCTGCTTCTGCTCAAGGAACGAGGAAGGCTGACAAGCCCAGTTCCTCTACCAGTTAATAAAGACTACTGGAGGAGCTGGGGAGCGTCTTGTGGGCGGACTCTACCCAGAGGAGCAGGTGGGCAGCCTGGATGGCAGGTCCGGGTTGAGAGGAACATGCACAACACAGAGATATATCAGATGAACTGGAGCAAAGAAGCATCTGTCTCCATGACAGCAGTGGTTTTGTAAGCAGGCTTTCAGCTCAGTGCCTGCAGATTTAGTTTAAGTATGGTCCATTCTGTGGGCAGTTTGCATGTTTTCTTTGTGTTCTCTCCCAAGACACGCAGGTTAGATAACTCCGACATGGACTTCCCGAGAGGACGAATGTGTCCAGTCCCTCTGCGGCTCAGCAGGACAAAAGAAAAGCAGAATAAAGATACAGGGATGTTTTTTTTTCTTTCCTTTATATCTTTTGTATCTAAGCATTAATGCTCTTAGGTGCTCACACCTCTCTCTTCATTCTGCTTCACCTTTTGTCCACATACGACAGCAGATTCCCTTTGTAGCAAATGACCTCTGTATCACCCATCATCATCTCTCTCAGTCCCTTTTTCTCACACAGTCAAGGTTGAGGCTGCGTGCTGGCCCAGCAGGTGTCGGTCAGTCAGGCTGCTGCGGCAGGTGTCGCGGTGACAACACGGTTCAGCAGCTCAGGCACCAGAGATTACATAAACCTCAAGCTGACTGCCAGAAATCTGCAAACAAGGGAGTAATGCTGACAAAGGCTGGCTTCATCAAAACAGATTACACCTACATTATGCATGTGTCTGCGTGTGAAAGGGAGAGAGAGATGAGAAATGTTTTCTTTCAGAAAATGTCATTATAAACCACTTTAATCTAGTTCAGTCAGTGATGGTGATTTATCAAAAATCCTTGAATCTCCACTTTTCAAAAATGAGCTTTGGTCAAATAAGTTGGTGGGTTTTGTGTACAGGGTGAAAAAAGGGACATTTACCAGACAGATGAACCAGCCTGACGTAAGTATTTCTTCACTGCGGGCATTTGTAATTTGTTTCTGTTTAGATAGAACGAACAGTTTGCAAAACAAAAATGAAAGTGCAAACTATTTAGTCACTCATTTTGAATCACACCTTCGTGACTCACTGGATATCTACAATATTTGTCGGCGCAAACCTTTTTGTTCGGCCCTTGAATGATGGCGACAAGGATGTCACGATTTATGAACAATGAATGGAAAAAAACTCACAGTTCAGAAAGGTCATTGTCAGACTTGCAGCATCTTCAAAACATTTCTTAAGTCTATAGATTCAAGCAAGACTGAAGAATGTGTCATGAAATAGCAACCTGGATGTAATCACAGATGATTATGGCTGCAAGGACTAACACTTTCTTTGTGAATAAGTAATGTCAATGCTAAAGGAAAAACAGGTAACACTTTACAATAACCATCTTAGTGATGTTTATAGATGGTTTATAATCATTTACAAAGTGCTATACATATTTAATCTTTAAATGTTTTCAACCAATTTCTTAAAGGGATATGAATCATTTAAAAAATCATTAACATACTTAATATGGTGTTAAAATGTTATAATAAGTGCAACTAAAACTATAAATAAACAATGAATTATAATTTAATTGTTTGTTAATGGTAAAGAAGCTATAAGCTTACATGAATATACCTATTCATTTTGCCATTCATAAATGATGTAGTTAGTTAAACATTAATAAGTTATGTATTTACCATTCTAAATGGCCTATATAGGGTTTATAAATGATGATTAAACATTAATAAACTATCTGTTAACCATTTATAAATGATGGTTATCGTAAAGTGTTACCGAAAAACATATCCAATTCTTAACATTTAGTAGCTGTGTGGGCCTTTGTTGGTGGGTAATTGATGTCATTTCACTGTATGTGTAATGGTTTAAGACTTTTAAACTTTGTTTGGAGGAGGACAACAGCCTAAAGTGCTATGCTGCTTTCTTTATAGCAGACACGATGGTGTTGGATTGTGTTGGATTGCACACCTGGCCTATGATTTATGTTCATGTGAGCCTTTGTTACTTTTTACTTTCTGTGTGTCCTGTTGCTGTTCATTTCCTGTGATGCTGAAATGTGTGCATTGGATTACTTTTTCAAAATTCAAATACCAACATGTCACGTAGGCTATGGTTACTTAAAAATGTCTGAGTTTCTTGTTTCCCATTGGTAGAACGCACGACCAGTTCCTACCAGAGCAGGGGTGTCCATCTCTCTCTACCTTTAAAAACCTCCTGAAGACCCAGCTCTTCAGAGAGGACCTTCTCTCCTAGCACCACACGACAATTCTACTCCTTTAAGAATTGTCACTAGCACTTATTGCTGCACTAACGGCTCTTAGGAATAGGAATAGGTCTTTATTTGTCATTGTCACATGTACAACGAAATTCAAAGTGCTCTCCAGTAAGTGCAACATTTAAGAGTGTCTAAAAACATAAATATAAAAAGAAAAAAATATGTACAATTCAAAGTACCCAGTTTAGACAAACACATAAACACACCCAGACATACATGCATAGTCGCACAGGAAAAAAAACAACAAACAAACAGCACTATACTTTGATTGTTCCCCTATTTCTGTAAGTGGCTTTGGATAGAAGCATCTGCTAAGTGACTAAATGTTTAAATGTAAATGTTTTTCTTGGGCCACCCACTGAAAAATCCATTCATCCATCCATTTTCATCTGCTTATCCGTGGCCGGGTCGCGGGGGCAGCAGGCTAAGCAGGGTGCTCCAGACGTCTCGTCCCAGCCACAACGTCCAGCTCCTCCTGGGGGATCCTGAGGCAGACCCAGGCCAGGCCAGAGATATAATCCCTCCAACGTGTTCTGGGTCTTCCCCGGGAGGCGTCCTTACCAGATGCCCGAACCACCTCAGCTGGCTACCAGTGCTGTGTTCCAATACCCATACTTCGCGTACTTACTATACTTAGTTTGAGTACGCAGGGTGTTCCGATTCCGATCGTGGTGAAAATAAATGTACCTAAAGGACCCGGATGTTGCCCTCATAACGGTCAAAACGTTGAGTGTGGAACGATGTACACTATACGCACTCAACGGCCGCCATCTTGTCTACGTAGCGGAAGAGGCGGAGCCAGGCAGAGCCGCTCAGCTCGAAAAAAATGTTTGTAATGGCGGCCGACGACGCCTGCACATTCTCCACATTTGCTGTGTTAACGGAGCCATATTGCCGGATTGTAGAAGTAAAGATTAAACAACAGAAAGGATAATTTTTTCGCCGTTCAAAGCCGGAAGTTTTTCGCAGGTGACGAGCCGCAGCGGCTTTCGCGAGCGTCATTTCCGGTAAGTGCACCACGGAGTACTAGATTTGGAACAACACTCACCTGCTGAAATCTGCGTACTTAGTAAGTGTGGATAGTGTACTGTGTTTAAGTGTACTCATGGAAGTATGGGTACTGGAACACAGCACAGGACATACTGAAGGATAAATTGGCGCCAATGCAAACACTTAAAGGGGGACGACACTGCCCATGTTCTGCGATTTTAGTTTAAGCAGATAAATCATAAAGCTGTACATTCCCTTGTACTTTTACCAGTGTACCAGATGTTATATTTTCTCACATATGATAATATTACAGCAGTTTTCCAGGTAATTCAATGGCGTTTTGAGCTTAAAAGTAGGAGATTTTTCTCAATCCATAAAGTGCAATATGAGAGTACAGTATCATGAATCACCAGTCAGGGTCACACTGGGGCACAAAACTCAAACCAGAGGTCAGACAGCATTAAAGCTGGAAAGCAGAGGCCACCTACGCTATTACGAAAGAAGGAGATGGAAAATATTACAGATATGTTGTCAACAAATTGTAAAAGCACGAACACAGTGGACCTTGAATCCCTGTGCAACCTGTGAACAAAGCAGATTTGTAACAATAAGGCCCTTTGTTCAGTAGTGAAAACGACATAGTAACTGAGAGTCAACAGTATTTATCGTGTTACCACGTAATCAACAAGTGCTTTATTATAAACAAAAACTTCAGGAAGAAAGTTTGACTGCCTCCAGCTCACTCTTTATATAACAAACAGTTGGTTTCTCTTTGTTTTGTGAGATTTGGCAACATCTCTGCTGAGTGGCTCAGACATGTGCTGACCACTGCTGAGTGACAAACCTATTACTGCCTGATTGACTTTTTGTGTAATAATGAGTGAGATACGCAGGCTTTGCACTTTAGGAATGATTCAATCCTTTCCGTAGAGGTAGGCAAGTTGACCCTGTTAATAAAATTGTTTCATTAACGTAACAAAGGGAGACTTTTTGTTTTTCTGATTTCAAAAGATAGTCAAAGTGGTTTCTTTGAAACACGATCACGACAGTTCTTAAATCACATAGTCCTTTCTCTCTATCAGGGTGTTATGGAACATCTCTTTGCCTTGACAGTGGAGATGAGGAAGAAAGGCTTTTATCAATGTGGCCTTCTGTCTGCTCCTGCTTCTGTCTGATACAAGAAAGCTTCTGGAGACAGTGGACTAACTTATGGCTTTTACCGCCAAGCTGTGTTGACCTGAGGGGCCTTCAGTCAGCAAGTTAACCGAGTAACCAACCAACAAGTTCTCCAACCTAAACGACAGGAGAGCTTTTGTTAGTACCACCTATTACGACACGCAGGTACGTATCATGGCTCATGTTTTTAACACACATATGTATGTACAACATGGTCTCACAGAAATCCGTGGAATAGCCACGGAATTGCTTCACTCAAAATCCGTGGAATAGTCACGGAATCACTCAAATGCAAGTTAATGACAGTCATATCCCGTGGCTATTCCAACATACAAAGTGATTAAGTACATTCACTGAGTGAATATTTAGAAAATAAAACATATATTTCTCGCTAGAAATGTGATCAAAATCCATTTTTATGCAGAAACGAAGTCAAAATATTGATTTTTTTCACTAAAAATGAGAGAACTGTCCACCATGGTTTTTGTTCTGACCACCGGGACCTTGAAAGTCACGTGACTTGGAACAAACCAATAGGAAAAAATATCCATGGAATAGCCACGGGATATGACTGTGATTAACTTGCATTGAAGCTAAATCCGTGTCAGTTTCATGGAAATTTGAGTGATTCCGTGGCTATTCCACGGATTTTGAGTTAAGCGAATCTGTGGCTATTTCACGGTTTCCTGTGAGACCAGGTTCGTATGTGTTCATTCATAGCTTTGATGCCTTCAGTGAGAATCTACAATGTAAATAGTCATGAAAATAAAGAAAACGCATTGAATGAGAAGGTGTGTGTCCAAACTTTTGGCCTGTACTGTATGTTGTGTATGTATGCCTTTTTTTTTTTTTTTTTTACATCTAATATAATATAAACTTTGATTTCATAAACGCAACAAAATATGTTACGATTGCAATAGAGGTCAAAGTAAAAGCTAAAGTACAGGAGAACTTAATGCAGAGCAGCTCCTCATGCTGTGGCGCTCTCCAAGGTGCTGATCCTGTCTGGGGAGCAGCTGAGGAGCTGTCCACAGTGCTCCTCTCTTCTCCACTCACAGGAGTGGGAATACTCCCACCAGTGGGAGCTTCCAGCTAACTCTCCTGAGACTTCTTCTTAGTGTTCTGCTTCTCAGTTGTATTCTGACAAAATCATATTAATGGATGCTCATTAAAACCTACAACTAACGCTAATAGGCTTCATTATAAGGCTTACCTGTTTTTTGTTTACCTTCATTATAAGGCTCAAACAGTATGTTTTGCGGCTTCAGACAGACTCATTACCCCTGCCATTAACCTAAACAAGTCACTTTATTGCCTAAACTTAACAGTGATTTGTAACCCACACAAATGATGTCATCGTACCAATACTTAAGCCAGATCAGTAAATGTTTTTTTTGTTGTGGACAAATAAACAAACATATTTTGTCATTAAATAATAAGGACTTTCTTGGGCTCAGTGCTGATGATTTATACTGAATAAAATAGAGGTGAAGCATTATTTTTTTTTTCCCACTTTATACTAGTGGATCAAGACAATTGATACAAATCATTAGTACACTCACAAAAATGTTTGCCTGCTATCTTAAAAGTGTAAAAAAAAAAAAAAAAAAAAGGAGGCCCCATAAGATGATTTTATCCCGATACTTGAGTCACGATACAGTATTATTGCGATTTTAAGCATTTTGTGATATGGTGAGTATTGTAATACAACATATTGCGATTTAACTGTTTAACTGCATTTTGTGTTCACAAAATTTAAATTCAATCAGAATTGTTTTGTCAAATAAGAGAAAACTCTCAGTCTATTCATATCACTTCAGTTTATTTCTCCACAATGAGAGTTCAGTTCAGTTCAGTTCAGTATTCAGTCAAACTGAGCTGAACTGATATCAAACATGTATGGACGACAACAACTGCAGCATTTCATCAAACTTTCCTCAACTTTAAGCTTCACTGCTCTGATTTTTTTTAATGAAACACGAAAAAAAAAAAATTTGCAGTGTTATTTCGACATCTTCCCTATCACATAGCATGGTGCCTATAGATTTCTTAGATCTTCATATGATCCCAATATCTCCAGTATTTTCCTAAAAGTGAGCCCGCTACAGCCTCTGGAAAAAACAAAAATGCCGAAAATACTGAAGGAACATGAAATATGGATACTTGGCGGCCATGAATCGATATAATATTGCCACACAAAATATCACGATACTATGCTGTATCGACCCCCCCACACACCTCTACTTGATAGGCCCTGAAAATTACATCAAGAAATCTTGTCTAAACTTCAGTTGAACTTCATAAATTAATTTCTCCAATAAAGAATTTTTTACAGTATAGGCTGGAATTATAGTGGTGCAGTAATTAATAAGAGAGAAAAATCTAATTAAAAGGTTACAATCTGATTAATCTCTCTCTCATTTTCACACACACACACACACACACACACACACACACACACACACACACACACACACACACACACACACCTCATTCATACAACATCTGGAATTCACTGTACAATTTACAGCGAGTCAGACAGGAAGTGATTACACACAGTATCATGCGACAGATGTGGGTCAATTTGTTAGTGTGTGATGGCTCGTTATGTTTCTGATGATGATAGTCACTGTGACAGATAGTTGTGTGACAAGTCCACACACTAACGGTGAGTATTTGAGATTTATGGAGTCAATATTACATTTCTTTCCCACTCCAACACCCACTGTGGAGCACGGGGACGGTTTTCTCCTGTGTTTGGTTTATTTCACTTTGCTGTGGGTATGACAGAAGCATAATGCTCAGACTCAGTCACCTCCTAGTAATGCTGGGTGATTGATAGATGAAGACAAAGCTGTTGACCTCACAGTCAAGTTTGTGACAATTATAATATAATGATTTTGGTGGATTTTAATGCAATTTCACTGTCTTTATCTGTAGATCACCAGCTTGTTTCACACCATTTCAAAGCTTCCCACCCTTAACATTTTAGCCTGTTATTCACACACACACACACACACACACACACACACACACACACACACACACACACACACACACACACACACACTCTTGTACTTCTATCTTTATGAGGACCCTCATTGTAATAGTGAATTCCCTTGCAAGGTTATAATAGTTTTGGATTTTTCATTAGTTTCAGTTTTAATTTTGTTGTGAGTTTATCATTTGAAATGCTTTAGTTTTAGTTTAGTATTTATTAGTTTAGTTTTTTGTAATGGGGTATTTGTTGGGTGGGAGATTAAAAGAGGTCACAGTAAATTTTGCCTTTATTTTCTTTGCCTTATCCATCTTCATTATGTATGAAAAAAGTTGACAAAGAAGAAAACGAAAGACATTTTCACTAAAATTTATTTAGTTTTGTAACCACACAATACAGTTTCAGTTAATTATCATTATCATGTAACCTTTAACCCTTAAAACAAAGTCTGAAATCTCAAAAAAAAAACCTATAAAGAAGTGAGGACCGGCCGAAATGTCCTCACTTCACAAAAATGTCCTCAAAATGTTGGTTAAAAACGTGTTCCAGTCCTTACTATGTAGGAAGTACAAGAACACACACACACACACACACACACACACACACACACACACACACACACACACACACACACAGTGTATGCAGCAGCACCAACAGGGAGCGGGAGAAATTTGGAATTCGGTGTCATGCTCAAGGACAGTTCAGCATGAGGACAGGAGAAGCCGGGGCTCAACCACCAACTCTGTGATTAATGGACAACCTGCTGGGCCTCTTAATCCACAGCCACCCCATATAGGGTCAGCACAGGTACAACAGTATTTATGCAACAGATAATCCTCTGCTCTATGACATGATTTCCACATAGACTGTATAAAGAAAATGGATGTAACCTCAAAGTCTGAAAGGTGAAGCCAATACGGAAGCGCCTTAAGCCTGCATTCTTTCTTATCACCAGCAGGGGGAGACTACACTGGTTGCAAAAACACGTCAGATTGTATAGAAGTCAATAAGAAAATGACCCTACTTCTCACTTGATTTATTACCTCCGGTTTACCTCAGATCATCTCAGCTAACTGACTTCATAGAGTGTAGCCAGGAGCCAGGTACAATCAGGGTGCCAGGACAGTTGGCCGTGCAAGATGTCCCCAGTTTTTCTTTCTTTCAACGGTCTTTTTATTGATGACAAAGTATGTATAAAACAATCACTGTACAGGGAGAAGATTTTTGATTTTTTTGTACAACATATACCCATGACACAACTCGACCAAACATCCGAACATAGACATACATATACAGCCACTGGCAAAAGATTGTAAATAGACAGAATAAAGATAACAAATTAATTAACAACAATGCTTAGAGAGAAAGGAGAAATATATAAAGGATTAGAGAGGGAGCTACTCAGAAATTATTGTTGAAGGTTTTTCATAAAATACCAAGAAGGGGCGCCATATTTTGTAGAATTTATTCTCTGATCCCTGAATAGTGTATCTAATCTTTTCTAAATTCATGCAGGATATCATGTCTCTGAGCCAATGTGAACAGGAAGGAGGAGCTGTGTCCTTCCACTTAAGTGAAATAATTCGTCGGGCTAGTAAAGAGGCAAAAGCTAAAAAGTTGAGCATAGCTTTAGATAAGTTCAAATCTGGAGCGATGCCAAAAATACCAGTCAAGGGATTGGGCTCAATTTGATGATGAAGAATTTCTGATGCATGGAAAACCGATGTTGTCCCCAGTTTTTGAGTCACTTCTCGGTCCAAAATATTAAGATGGCAAAGGCCAAAATCCCAAACTTTTAATTTCAAAATGGCCGGCTACAAAAAATGCAAAAATATGACAAAATAATCAACAACCTTTTTTTTCAGGATGCAGACAAGACATCTTGACCGTCTTTATAAGGTTAACTGTGCTGCTCTCAAAATCCATATTGATGAAAAAACACAAAACTAAAATGTACTGAAAACTTTTATTTTTTCTTATCTACACTAAGCTTGGCTAAAATGCCAAAATGATTCATTTTGTCTCTACTGGATTGATGAAATCATCAATATAATCTGGTGAGGTTGGCTAGACTAAGACTAATCCATGGACTGTTTTATACACTATATGGATTTCTACATTAAATCCAATAATAATCACATTTCATAGCTTCAATCAAACGTAACCTTTGTATGTCTGAAGCATGACTTGAGAGTTTCAGAAGCAGAAGTGTTTTAAAAGGGCAGAATGAAATGTCAAAAGTGTCAGGAGGTGATTTGTATAATATGTTACAGAGAGTCACATGAGTCTGTGCATGCATCAAGCCCTGTGAGTCCTTCTGTTGACCCCGGTTACATCCACTTCCACAGCACAAATCTGATTAAAACCCCTTTCTCTCACTCACTCTAATTATTTTCTCCTTCATACCACAAAGGCTTTTTTCCCCTTAATCATGTTTGCATTATTACACCAGTGAATATCTCTTATCTGTCACCATGTCCCCAGCCTCTCTAAAAACTTCTCTAAACCCATATGGTAATTTGCTTCAATGAGTAGACCCCTTCACTTCCAATGCAACTGTCACTAAGACGTGATGAAAGTGAAGTCTGGGGATTATGTTGTAAATTGTCTCGCCCGTGAATAAAGGAGGGAAGCCTGCGTGTGAGGTTAAGCAAAGGACAGATGTTTGATAAGAGGCTGAGGGTCTCTGTGTTCAGGAATGAGCTGCGAACACACAACCTCCCTGGAGAACAGAGGCAGAGAGAGAGCACTTCCAAGATAAGTCGGATGAAAGGATGAAGATAAGTAAAAAAGGAAGAGATTACTGTAGTTGTGATTTATATAAAGCAGCAGGATACTGTAAAAGGATTAATGCAAAGTTCTTATTGTTATAACACGCTAAAAGCAAGAATTCTCCACTGCTTTTCAGGCAGGTTTATCAGCAAATGTTACGCTCCAAAAACATTTTTATAAGAAGTGAGTGCAACAACGAGCACCTCCTCCAAATCACCTGCTGGGTGATCCTGAGGCGGGGCGTCACTGCTGATTACAGCCTGATCGCCTCATTTCCTCTCCCACTGTGGAGACTCTGGACAGACTTCTGCAATACACAGCCAGCTAATCCTGGCTGCAGGGAGACACACACACACACACACACACACACACACACACACACACACACACATTCATGTACTTCTATCTTTGTGGGGACCCTCTTTGGAACAGTGAATTCCCTTGCAAGGTTATAATAGTTTTGGATTTTTCATTAGTTTTAGTTTTAATTTCATTGGGATTTTTTGTTTTCAAATTCAGTAAGTTCTAAATAGTTTTTAGGTTAGTTATTTTTTAAATGCTTAGTTTTAGTTTAGTTTTTATTTGTTTTAGTTTTTTGTAATGGGGTATTTGTTGGGTGGGAGATTAAAAGAGGTCACAGTAAATTTAGCCTTTATTTCCTTTGTCTGATCCATCTTTATTATGTATAAAAAAAGTTGATAAAGACGAAAACGAAGGACATTTTCACTATAATTTTAGTTAGTTTTAGTAACCTTAACCCTTGAAACAAAGTCTGAAATCTCAAAAAAGCCTTTCAAGAAGTGAGGACCGGCCGAAATGTCCTCATTTTGCAAAAATGTCCTCACTCTGTTGGTTAAAAACGTGTTCCGGTCCTCACTATGTAGGAAGTACAAGAACACACACACACACACAGAGAATGCAAGCAGTCATGCAGGAAGTACTTGGGCAGCCGAGGGGATTGAACTCTCTGAGGAGGAGCCCAGTTTTACTTGCATACAAAAGGGGAGAGACAGGAAATTATAGCTGCACTGTCAATTAATTTCTAAATCCATATATATATATATATATACAGCTCAGTGGAGAAGAGAAGTGAGCTGCAACTGAGATGATTGGTGCCCGTAACTTTAGCGCTGGCATTTACAACTTGTAATAAAGAGTAGAAGTGGAATCTGCCTTGTTAAATAATATGACTGTATTTCATGTCTTGATGGGTATAGCGATCCTACAGAGCGCTCTCTGTGCAGCTAACCTTTAGTATTAGAGACTTTAGGAAACTAATCAATCCTATAAGGCCTCATGTTGCTCGATCTCCAGAATATTTGTCTCCAACCTGCTCTCTCCTGCAAAACACTCAGCATTCAGTACATTGCAGCGAAGTCTCGAGTGGAATGTACATCATTAGAGGGATTGAGCACGACGCTCTCCGAGGAGCCATCCACAGCACTTTTCCCATTGAACCTGGGACCACACTGTCAGCACTCTGCAGTGTGTGTCTTCTTGTTCCCGCGTAAGCATGTGCAACAAACATGGAGGTCAAAATGGAAGAGGCAGGCTTCTGAGAGAGGAAAAGAGGAACAGGTAACAGGTTTAGAAGAGGTGCAAACCACAGTTTGAACTCTGTGTTTGGACCCCTGCTGTCTTTGTGCTGCAGTTGTCAACCTTTCACCAGATAATCCTTCACTTTGTTTTCGGCTCTTTCTCTCCACTTACGGGGCCATGCAGAAGCAGCAAAAGGGCTTCAGGTTACGTCGAAATGTTTTTCTTTACTGATTAATTCCTAAAAGTAAAACGTGCCCTTGTAAGCAAACGATGTTATTCATTTATTCAGGTGCAACCTCAAACATGTGCACAAGACTAACAAAATGTGAACACACTGATAAAATAGAAAATAAAAATAGCTTTATAGCGCTACCAGAGGTCACACATCAATCAATGAATGTTGTCTTGAAATGTCAGAAAGAAATAATGAATTTATCACATTTTCCAAATCCCAAAGACGATGCCCTCAAATGTTTTGTCTGATCCAAAGTCCAAAGATATTCAAATCCCAGTGCATTTAAACAAAGAAAAGCAACAAATCACGACATAACAGGGGCTGGAAACAGAAAATGTTGATAGAAAAAAGACTAAAAGATTCTATGAGATTAAGAACATTAATATATCAGCTAAAAATGATTTGCTATGGAAAGATAAAGTAGCAGAATGGCATCCCGGGGAGAGAATGTGGTTTCACTCTGTGTGTGTTATAATCAGACCTTCTCCAATATTTTTTGGATAGCCAGGCGGGCCAGGTGCTTGTTAGTCTCTTCCTTTAAAACAGTTGGCTTTCCCCGTTTCCGCCATCGTGGGTCAGGACGGTGGCGGCGTGGAAGCCAGGTGTGCCCCCATTAACTCTCTCAGCTCTGGCAGAGCCGCCTCTTTTTCTTAATGAAGCTCAGATCTCTGGACATCTGTAGTAAGATGCTGCAGATGTTTTATCAGTCTGTGGTGGTAGTGTGTTGTTTTATGCTGCAGTCTGCTGGGGAGGCAGCATCACACACAGAGATGATCAGACTGGTCTAAAGAGCTGGTTCTGGGGTTGGAGCCAGGTTGGACACACATATAACACTGGTTGTTATCAAGAATGTTTGAAGAAGAATAAGAATAGATGTAAAAATTACTAAAAAGGACACAAAATGACACAAAATGACCAAAAATAGATGTAAAAAAAGACCAAAAAAGACACAAAATGACCAAAACTAGATGTAAAGATGACCAAAAAAGACACAAAATGAACAAAAATAGATGTAAAAATGACCAAAAAAGACACAAAATGAATAAAAAAGGACACAAAATTATCGAAATAGACACAAATCGGACTGGTCTAAAGAGCTGGTTCTGTGGTTGGAGCCAGGTTGGACACACTGGAGGAGGTGGTGGAGAGATGACCTGTCAACATGTTCGAGGCCATCCTGAAATACCCGGATCATCTGCTACACAAAACCTTTATGGACCAAAAGAACAGCAGTGGACGGCTCCTCTCTCTCAGCCATCAGGCTGTCTCATTCTTCAATAATCTACAGAAGAGCCAGCAGACTAATTGAATTTCTCCTCTGGGATAAATAGAGTAATTTTGATTTTGATTTGATTTGATTTTGATTGATAGCACTGTTAGCCACCGCCATGTTTGTTTGTGACGTCAGAGATAAAAGATGTGTGCAGCCAATCCCGGCCCAGACTATGAATTCTGTTCTGAAAGTTGTGTACATCAGCTTTAAACAATGAATTGAGGACTGATACCAGATAATGTAATAGGTAAAGAAGACATATACCTGTTCAAGATCCTATCACTTGCAGCTAAGAAAGCCATTACAAGAAGTTGGCTGAGAACTGACCCTCCTGGACTGAACCACTGGCTGGACATTGTAGAAGAAATTCGATCAATGGAACAAATGACTCACAGTCTAAGAATTAAAACAGAGCTATATGTAGTAAGATGGACAAAATGGCATCTCTATGTGACAAAGTAGTGTTTACCCCCCTTGTGTTTTTGTATGTTTCTGTATGTGTTTTTATTGACTGGAAAAAATAAAGTTTAAAAAAAAAAAAAAGGGAATGGACAATGAACATTTGGAACAATAAGCTATATACAAAACCTTTGGCTCTGTACAATTTTGATACTAACAGCTGTAAATCCATTTGTACTTGTCAATTGTTGTGAAATGTCCTAATAAAAAGATAATAACAAAAACAATGAATTGATTCGTCAGCTCTAAAACCTCAAAACAGCAACGTCTCTGACAAAACGTCTTTTAGGCTATTAGTCTATGATTCAGGGTGAAAGTCGGCTGGCTGGCAGCGGAGGAACGGACACGGTCATTCTCAAAGTGTGAATTGCCTAAAAACATTATCACCCACCTCGGGCCCTGTCGGGGTTTGTCATTATAGTTCTACAATATACATGACTCCTCACTGAGAGCCACAGAGGCCCGGTCTAGTTAAACACACCTGGCTTTCATCCAGCGTAAGCTAATAAACTTGACGGAGCCATGAGACCGCGAGAAATTGCAGCAATATGCAGCAGAGGTGTACACACACACACACACACACACACACACATCAATACATGGAATCACACACACACACACACACAGGTGACAACGCGTCCCAGGGGGCATATGCAGTTAGAAAATTAGAGATAAAAGAAAAAGCCTGGCTGTCGACTCATGCCATCTACTGCTGTTTTGATCACTCTGGAAAGCAAAGAAACACACACGCCACTTTTGTTACTGTACATAAAACACATACAGTAGGACTGAAACTGACTGTATTTTCATTATAATGAGCCAGTTTTATTTTCAGTCCTGTTTTATCATCAGCACGTGTATACAGTACAGTATCCTCCCAATTACTGTACATGGAGACCCTGCAAGATTGCTCAAGGCTGAGTCCATTAGTGTGTAGAGTATGGGTGGGGAAGGGAGGACTGCATCATTATGCTTTCAAAGAGCAGAGCGTGTGTGTACTCTGCACTAATCAAGGAGCCGTTATTGATGAGAATCCTGAGCTCCATCTGAATCAAAGGCTGCACGCTCTCCACTGTACGGGCAGGATGAAAACAGGGTATTACTGTATCAGCTGCTCCTTCTTTATCTGTGGAGAGGGAGCATCACCCTCACTGTGGAGGAATCAAAGACACATCTGGTTGGACTCAACCTGACTAATGGGACAGTAAGTGAGTATTTCCTGCATTGGACATTGTGACAACAGTAACAGACACCTTATAATCTTTTTTAACAGGTGGTGAAATGCAGCACCTACAGAGATGACAAGCAACTAGAGGAAACCATCAAGAAGTCTTTCAAGTATTTATAAATGTTGCAACGTTGAAAGTGACGGCACATAAAACCATATGTTGATCCATTTCTTGAAGTAAGACAACCTGCTGTTGATATGTTTGGATGAAAGAAATGCAGGGCCTTAAACAGCACTAATGTAAGACTCCAGGGAACAGATGTACAGTGTGATAAATGAAGGATACACACAAAAAACGATGTAATAAAGCACACATAAAATGGTGTTTGCGTGCTTTGGACTTTAAGGATATTTTTTGTGGAGATGGATGGGGATGATATCATGAGGCAGGGATGCAATAATGAGATAAAAGATATAATCTAATTGTAAAATTATCTTTTTTATCAGGTGGGATTTTTCCCTCTACATACTGTAAGATGCCACCAATGGAATTATTTTCATTTAAGACTATGCTGTGTTTTGTGATAAGTTGCTACTGCGGCCACATTTGACCCTTCCTAGGTACAATGTTCCAATAACGTTAATAATAAGTTGAAGCTCAGAACCTCAATCAGCTTTCTCTTTTTAAAAAAAAAAAAAAGATGTGGCTAGGGGACCTAAAGAAGCGACACATAGCGTGTCACAATCTTCATGGACACATTACGTTGTTTATAATCACGTCTTAAATTAGCTAATGTTACCTTAATGCTAGCTTACAAGCTAGCTACATCAGGAGCAGTTAGCATAATGTCGGATTACAACTTCAGCCAGGTTTGCTCTTCCTTATTTCTGTGGTAATTTAAAAGAGATTTGGAAAAGGACATAGGAACATAGATTGGTTGCTGACATATTTTTAAAGATGACATATTGTTAGTTTGCAAAAAAATTGCTCAGGCAAGGCTAACGTTATTTTTTTAATTTATAACACCATATTATTATCATATATTATTTATATTATCTCGGGAAGGTAACATGAAGCCTATTGAGAATTAGCCCGTGGCATTTTTGCATTGAAGAAGTAAAAAGCTAGCATTATGCTATCACAAACTACACCACAGTCTTGACTTGACTTGGACATCACTACGGCTATGCTTCAGACGGTCTCCATTAGGTTAACCAGCCATTTTGACAAGCTAGCGAAACTGTAGCCTAATAAATTGTTTATTAACCCAATCTATTATCTACAAAAGTTTGCAAGAGGACTGAAAAACATGAACAGAGACTGTGAGGCGGACTAGTGAGAGAGTTCCTGTTCGTGTGCGGCGTGATGACGTTTAATGTCCCCGACAACCATTGTAGCCCCTGTTAGCAACAACCTTTTCAACGACACGAAAAAACATCAAAATTCACAAGTGGGGGTAATAAGTAACTGATTTCATGTTGTACAACAAAATACAATCACGTATAAAGCTTGTGTTAACAACAGACATTATTTCAGGCATCTAACCACCAACCCATTGATTGAAATCCTCATTGAGTTTGACAGAAAAGACCCCAGGGAGCTAACATGCTAACTTACTACCTGGTTTAAGAACTCATTCCTGTGGCGCCCCATAGTTGATTTTTGTCAAGCTTTTCCGAGTGAGTAAGAGGGGCGGGACTTTGAACCTGTCAACTGTCATTTACTGAAATATTGTGTAATAAGGCACAAATAGAGAAGTTAAGTCATGCAGGGAATAAACTAATTACCCTGCAATATCTATCTAAAGTTTGCTAACTTAACTTACATTTATTCCTTATGAATTCAACTTCTCATTTGAAAAATGTAGAAGGTATTACTTCTTAAAAGTTTTATTCCCCAGTTTATAAATATTTAATTTCACCCTTTGTTTTGAAGCATTTTTTGAAGTCTGTTATGAGATAAGTGCTGTAAACTAAATCAGTGGTTCACAAAACTTTTTACACCACAGCATCCTCTCACAGTGTGATTGTTTTTTTCCCATGCTGCCTTTCTATGCAACACCCCATTCATCTGGAAAAAGTGCTTTTTGGAAATCATCTTGCGTTACTATGACAACTTGTAGTTGGAAGTTTGTTCTTTAAATGTGATGGGGCACTGAACAAAATAATATGCTACTGTAGCGGCTTCTTAACTGCGCCACATCTATGATCAGTTGATAAAAACACTCTTTTTCCACGCGAGCGACGAGACACGACAACTTCTTTGTCTTTTAAAATGTTTACTTAAAAACAACAAAGTAAATTACAAGTCTGACGCACGGTCAAAAGACTGTATTGCTTCCACCATGCATGTTCTGACTAAAAACGAAACTTAAGATACACAGTCAGTTACCATAGTTACCACTATATAGTGACATCACAATGTAAAATTTAAAGGCATAGAAACATTTTTAACCCTTTAAACATTTCTAATTGTATATTTTAAACTAACATACTCTTACCATTGCATGAAATACAATGAAATTATTATCATTCATTTTTAACTGTTTTTAACTTAAAGGAACACTCCACCGTTTTTTCATATTAAAACATGTTATTCGGGTAAGTAAGACGAGTTGATACAGACCTCTTGCGTCTCAATGCGTGCACTCAATCGCCCTGGCGCGCGGAGCTACTTGGCTAGCACTTAGCTTAGCCCAGTTCATTCATTAGGATCCACACAGATGGACAGTTAGAAGCGACCAAACTCCTCCACGTTTTCCCTATTTAAATACAGCTACACGAGTAGTTAAACGACCAAGTATGGCGACACAAAATAAAACGTGTCGCTTTTCTAAAAGGATAAAAAGGATAACTATAACGTATGGCGGAATAGCACTTGGGAGCACTTCGACTCGGCGAAGTAATATCATCACTCCTGACGGAAGTGAGAGGGAGCGGAAGTGATGATATTACTGCGCCGAGTCGAAGTGCTCCCAAGTGCTATTCCGCCATACGTTATAGTTATCCTTTTTATCCACTTCGAAAAGCGCCACGTTTTATTTTGTGTCGCCATACTTGGTCGTTTAACTACTCGTGTAGCTGTATTTAAATAGGGAAAACGTGGAGGAGTTTGGTCGCTTCTAACTGTCCATCTGTGTGGATCCTAATGAATGAACTGGGCTAAGCTAAGTGCTAGCCAAGTAGCTCCACGCGCCAGGGCGATTGAGTGCACGCATTGAGACGCAAGAGGTCTGTATCAACTCGTCTTACTTACCTGAATAACATGTTTTAATATGAAAAAACGGTGGAGTGTTCCTTTAAATTATTATTGATGAACTGGCCCTTATTGGCCCTTACATGCTACTTTAAAAAAAAATATCAGACGATGATGCTGCCACTGCAGGTGATCCTACACAGAGCTGAAGGTGTCTGGTCCCTGGCTGGACCCTGAACTCACTCTACAAATAGCATCACTTCTCTCTCTGGGCTTTTTTTTCAGTCAGACTGTCTGTCTGGAGTCATAATCTCTCCATTTGATGACCTCTGTAGTTGATCCCTTCTGTGTCCACTAACAGTATTAGTGTCTAAGACCTCACACACACACACACACACACACACACACGATAAAGCACATCAGCCACAGTCTGAGCACAGTAGAGATTGACCCCGGGACGATCCGGGTGTTCCCATTCAGCTTTTGATTCTCGTGTTGTTAAACGCATCTGTGGTCTCCAAAGATATAAATGCACCGAGCGCTATAAGATAATGAAAACTCAGTGGATACTCATGACTGATGGCTGCAATCACCTCGGCACAATGAAGAATGGATTGTGCTGCGAAACAGAGCGCTGCGATAAAAATATCACACTGCGAAAACGGACGGAAATGTGTCATCCTGTCATCCAAAAGTGGTACGTGGATGCCGTCCCCGCAGAGAGACGAGTCAATCACCTCCTGTTAAAAATGACAGGCAGGGAGACAAAACAAATTATGTAGATGGAGACATGTGGCTGACAGGATGCAGAGAGTGGACCAGACTGACAGATACATGGGAACAGGAGGAGAAAACACACAGATCACCACGTTGCTGTTGATGGATGGATGAAAAAGTGATTTGCAGGTAAACAGACAGCGCAGGAGCAGATAGAGGAGTGGGTGGTGTGATGGCAAAACCAGACCAGGACAGACAGCGTAGGCACACTGCACCAGATAATCAGTCAATGCATCACTATTGCGTCAGAAAGAGAGAGCTGCTGTGACATCTGGGCGAAAAGTTGCTGTTGGATGGTCAGATGTGCAGCCCTTGGTTAACTACCAGCAGTAATAATCGGCATGGGCAGACAGGCTTAATGAAGGGTAAGCCATGCCTACAGCTTCTCTCTGTGGTCAGGGGTCAGAGGTCAGCGGCTAAGCTGTGGGACACTGAAACAAACAAACTCCAAACATGAACAGAGGACACACATATAGCCAGTGTGGGGAAGGCTCGATTTGTAAAGTAAAAAGTTGCAGATTCTGACCTAAAACAAAGATTTTAAGGCTCACAAAGCCTCTATTACATTTAAATTGTTAAAATAGATGCAAGTGCGAAAAATAAAGTGTGTTGTGAGAAGCTAGGAGACAAAAAACAGGAACCTGGTCTCACAGGAATCCGTGAAATAGCCACGGATTCGCTTACCTCAAAATCCGTGGTATAGCCACGGAATAACTCAAATATCCGTGAAACTGACACAGATTTCGCTACAATGCAAGTTAATATTTTTTCCTATTGGTTTGTTCCAAGTCACGTGACTTTCAAGGTCCCGGCGGTCAGAACAAAAACATGGCGGCCGTTCTCTCATTTTTAGAGAAAAAAAATAAATATTTTGACTTAGTTTTTGCATAAAAATGGATTTTGATCACATTTCTAGCGAGAAATATATGTTTTATTTTCTAAATATTCAGTCAGTGAATGTACATAATCACTTGTTGGAATAGCCACGGGATATGACTGTCATTAACTTGCATTGTAGCGAAATCCGTGTCAGTTTCACGGAAATTTGAGTGATTCCGTGGCTATTTCACAGATTTTGAGTTAAGCAAATCCGTGGCTATTTCACGGATTCCTGTGAGATCATGTTGAAAAACAGATGTGACAATGGGACTGTTTCAAAGACTTTTGGTTTACATGAGATATGTGTAGATGAAACACCAGATTATGTTGAAAATCAAATCAAATTAAATATTTCCCCAACATTTAGAGATGAATCCTGCATATTACAAGTAACCTTGTTAATAATTTTAAAAGATGTAATGTAAATATTTAACTTACTTCTTCAGGGATAGTAACTTCATTTTATTATTCTTTTATTACTTAGTAAACTAAAAAAAATAAAGCTGAAAAGTTCTGAGAATATAGATTTAAACCTTAGAAATAAATCAAAACTTTGTAAACTTCACAACAACACAAAACACTGATTACTGTCAAACTTGCTTAGAGCAACACAAGTTTGAGATGCATTGATTTGACTGGCAGGAGAGTAGTGGGATAAATTCTAATAAGGCAACTTATCAAAAGCAAGACTCAAAATTTATGTGCAAATTGCCAAGCAAATAGAGCATGAATGCTTTGTAAGCCATCCTACCGTTCATAGTGTTGCACAATTCTTTACGACATTCCTTACGACAAAAAATGCAAAGCAATAAAATGAATGTTATATGCTATAAGCTATAACTGAAACTAATCACCAGCAGTTTGATAATGACTATAACCTAAATGTGAAATATGTATTTTTTTTCCAGCTAGGGGGGTTCCATAAATATAATCGTTCAGGAGGTTTTTACTAGGTGCTGAATTATCTGCAAAGTTCTCTTAATTTCTAAAACAAAAGACAGTTTAACCCTCTATGGTACGCATTATGATGCCAATTAGGAAAAAATGTTTGGAGTGTTTTTGTCTTAAAATAGACTAAATAAACATAATATGAAGAAATTTTATAAGTTTTTGGGGTTTGTTGCCCGTAGGCAACATTGTCCCATAATGGTGCACAAGTGAAAAATAAAGTTTTTATTTATTATTATTTATTTAATAAACATGTGTAAAAGATTCAGTAGCTTCAACAGGATACAATACATAACATTTTAAATCTAAAAACATTATAAAAGGAACTTTTTTAACCGGTTTCTTGTCTGAATGTTGCCTGTAGGCAACATTGTACCATTGAACCAGCGACCCATTGAAATGAATGTCTTGAACAGTCTAAGAGTGTGAAACTATCAAAAATGAAGTTATACTCACCTGTAAGTAGGAATATATTTTTTCCAGATGGAAAAGGACCAGGAAATTACGTTTTGAGTGAGTTTTTGTGGCGCAAAATGGCAAAGCTGTTTCCTTTGGAAAAGTCTGCAAAATAGGGTTTCAATATGGCTTCCAGGAGGTCATGTGACAAATTAAAGCATTGCCATTGGTTCCCTATACTCTTCCCTCTTTTTTGAAGTATTGCATCACTCAAAAACATGCATTGTGGAAATTTGACAGGCCAAAACAGCAGCAACAGGTATGTTGCCTGATGGCAACACCTTACCATAGAGGGTTAACCTTAAAAACAGCGTTTCTCCAACACTGTTGGCAGAGAGACCGCCAGCCAAGTTGCATTTAACCTTTGCTCAGCTTGTTTCTGTGATAACTTAAGATCCAGTTGATTAATGACTAAAATCCTTCATCCAGTTAAAATATACAGTTAAAAACAGCCAAGACCCAAGAGCTGTATGATAAAAATGTGTCTAAAAACAGGATAAAAAGTCAATTTACGACAACTTTTAATAACTGAAACAGATGACAGTAACATTTTTTTGAACATACACTACTGGTCAAAAGTTTTAGAACACACCAACTTTTCCAGAATTGAATTGAAAATTATGCAGTTTAATGTCTCAGTGTACTCTGAAATTAATGCACATTTGCAACATTTAAAATTCTTTATTGAGCATGATAGTGTTTTGAAATAAAAAAAAAGATTCAAAATCACATTTTATGTTGGACTAAAGGACTAAAAAAAGACACAAAATGACCAAAAAAAAAAGACACAAAATGACAAAAGACACCAAAAGACACAAAATAACTAAAAAAAGACACAAAATGACCAAAAAAAGACACAAAATGACTTACAAAGACATGAAAAGAATTAAAAAATGGACAAAATAGCCCAAGACTCCATAGAGTTAAGTTGTTAACCCATTTCTTGTTCCCTGAAAAAGGCCTACTTGTATAATTCTGAAATGTACATTATTTTTCAGTTTTGGTTAAGCTTACCTTTTTTTATTTACCTCTGGCAGTTCACCACTTACCTTTGTACCCTTTCAAGCTGTTCATTTGACTTGAACTGCTTGAATTTCAATAAAAAAAACTGGAAAAATTGGGGTGTTCTAAAACTTTTGACCGGTAGTGTATTTTGTCATTTATTCATGATGAAGACTAGTTACTGCTCAACACTGCATATAGTGAAATTTTGGCAAAAAAAAAGTAAATCTGCATCTTAATTTTCTCTTGTCCCATAGTTTGATCCTACAAAAGGCAAAAAGAGAAATGTAGACAGAAATAGGGAATAAAGAGATAATAACGGAGGAGAAGAGGAAGAGGAAAGTGAGGGGAAGAGAGATTTCCTGTCCCATCCAAGGGCATGGCAGTGTTCATGTTCTTAGTCGGCACCATCTGCTCCAGGAGCACGTCAGCCTGCCAGCCAAGAGAACGATACAAGCCTCCGCCAAAACATGCCGTAACACCACCAACACCATAACAGACAAACACACACACACACACACACACACACACTACAGAGCAGCACATTAATTCTGCTCCAGCAAGTGTCTGCAGAGTTCCAGCTATTAAAAAATCTGCAATCACTCTGGGTCTGCAGATATCTGTGAGACAGCAGAACGAATTTTCCGAGGGGAGAGTAACACGATGATGTGAAATAATTACATTTCTCCAGGAGAAATAAATTAAGATGACACGGTCCTGTGAGCTGTATCCAGGTGCGGCGAGGGGAGCGTTGGGGGGCCGGCGGCTGGCTGAGTCAGGCCCGGGGTGGCGGCGTGTAAGAGCACCCATGAGGGAGCGGCAATGTGTGGCAATGTGCTACAGTCAGCTCCACCGGCTGGCTTCTTCCAGGGTGTGTTTCTGTGAGTGCACTGAGAGTTTGTGTGCTCCTGCTGCTCAGTCTGTCTGCAGCAGCCCAACAACAACACATGAAGCACCTACACACTAGGGGTGTGCCATATCGTATCGTTCACGATAATATCGGTATTTTTTTTTTTACGGTTAAAAAAAATGCATATCATGATATTGGCAAAGTTCCTACTTCTTGATGTAGTGGCGTAAGGCTAACAATTAAAGTTGTTTTAATCACAAAAAGCTACTTACTCCCTGTCGCTAAACACATGCAGCTTTCAAAATAAGAGCATGGTGTGTTATCAGAATCCACCACAGAACTTACAAGAAGACAGTCAAAATAAAATGCCTTAAATAAAACACAGAAGAACCTTTATTCTCTTTTACAAAATGTCATTAAAATATGCCCCCAGAACCCCTAAATGGTTATTTTTCTTATTTGCTCATACTCAAGAGTCAAGAGTATTTTTTTTTTATTTGGCAACTGTTGAGATTTGCACTTCAAACTACATGTTAGATTTTTAATTATTTATACAGACTAAAAAAAAAAAAATCATATTTTCTATATCTTTTTAAGTATTTCCTAAGAATATCGTCATGGCAAAAATAGCCTGAAATATCGTGATATTCTTTTAGGGCCATATCGCCCAGCCCTACTGCACACAGGCAATTTTTCACAAACAAATAAACATCAACCCCAGGTAAGCTACCGTGATGGATAACGGAGCCGTGAGTGACATGAATCTTGTTAACAGGCCGTAGTGTTATTAATCTGCATTGGCACAGACACACACTCTGTCATATAAATATAAATGCAAACACACACATATTACTTTGACCTACTTACACTATTCCATACTACAATACCCACTACGGTCAACCCAGATATCAGCTGACATTTATCTCTTTGGAGAGGACTAGAAGCATCTGTCTATTACCAACAAACGTCTAGAAGGCTGAGAAATGAATCGCTTGTCAACATGTTCAATAGATTTGAGCAGATGGACACTCCATCACTCTCTGGACCCTGTTGCTGAGTGCCTGTGAAGTGCTGACCTACACTGATGCCCTCGCAGATCTCAGCAATTGTTACAAGCCTTCTGACAAGCAAAGACGCAGACGAAGGACACACATAAAGGAACTATGGACGAGAAACACTCACAGTGTCAATGAGTTGAACATCATGACCCATTTAGGCAAGGCGAGTTTATTTGTATAGCACAATTCAACACAAGGTAATTCAAAGTGCTTTACATACACATGAAAAACAGCAAGACATAATTGAAAACAGTAAAAACAAGGTTATTATTGACTAGTATTGACAGATATGGTTGTCTGTGTGGCCTTATAGCTGGATACCAAGAAATGTTGAGTCCATACAGCACTGATGACACTCAGTGATTACACATGATGGGTTAGGGTTATAGTTAAAGGTATTGTCCTTAATGAAAAAGCAAAAATAACTACCATAAAGGCAAGGCAAGGCAAGGCAAGTTTATTTGTATAGCACAATTCAACACAAGGTAATTCAAAGTGCTTTACATACACATTAAAAACAGCAAGACATAATTGAAAACAGTAAAAACAGTCAATTAAAACAGGGAAATAGAATTAAAAATATAAATAGGATAAAATAAGATACAGCAGGATAAAAAAAAAGAGATAAAATAATAAAAAGCACAAGTAATAAGAGCCAGTAATAAGACCACTGATGTTCTTTCACCTTTAAGAAATTAACAAAACTATGAAACATGAATGAGACTAATGCACATTGCACTGTTTACCGTGGTCATTTGGCTGGGAACATAACAAATGCAGATTTTTGCTGGCTAGTTAGCTCACTAGCATTGCCGTCCTGCCAGTGCTTTAATGCTACACTGGTTACAGTAAATGAACTGAACAACATTGTGACTCATCTGACAATAGCAGCATGTGTGCATGAAGCGCTACATTGTTTAATTCTGCTAATTTAGCAACTGGCTCCCCATGTGTCATACTACTCCAGTGCTCATTGTATCAGTGCTGCGTAGCGGGACTTGCTACAAGTGTAATTATACAGAAGATTACACAGAAGTTATGGTTGCAGTGGCAATGTTGCTCTGGTCATCCTGCTATGTTGATTTGAATGGGAATATCTTTTCTAGCCTTATTCTTTTTTATGGTGTTCTCCAGTATAGCAAACACTTAATTAAAAGGTCATGCTAGAGCTAACTGGCTTGGTTAGCCAGGTGCATCTGAAATTCATGTTAACTGTGATATTAATTTGAATGCTAATTTTGGCTAGTGAAAGTTTGAAATAGGTAAATGTACTTCCTGTAAAAAAAAAAGTGCTGCCTCCTTAGATTGTCTAGTTGCCTAGCAATCTTCAGCATTTTTAGGCGACCTTAATTTCAAAATTAACTTAGTAATAACACTGAAATCACTGAGGTAGCGACTTGTCAATCACAAAATAGCCCCGCCCTAAAGCATACCCTGCTTTATCATCTATTTCACTATGAATGGGACCACAATTTACAAAATGATCATCATGCTGTATAGAAGAAGACATAAAACTAGCGAGTGAGGCGATAAACTCTTTACTTTACCAAGGTAATGAATCATTTCAGAAGAAAGGTAATTTTCTCATGGACATATAAGAAGGATTGTGGCATGCTGGTAACTAGGTCATATGGTGCGTCATCCACCTACACTGAAAGGAAATAGTGTAATAGTTCATTAACAAACAGCTACACTCAAAGGCAAAGAGGAAAGTCAGCCATCATCGAGGAGACATCATTTAAATATTGGGATAAAAAAGCTCTTAAAACACTTTCAGGCTGACCTAATAGTGTTCAGAAAGAGCTGTTTTAAGAATGACAAAAGAGAAAGAAGTCCCAAAACTGTTAACTTTCTCACTTTTGAACAGTTGGCCAACTGTGCTGAAGTGGGTGTGAATGCCGGAGTGTGGTTTTATAAAGTTACAAAAATGTGTCAGCCGCCCCCCATTTCTGAAGGTGGAAACTTGTGGGAGGACGTGGTTTCTTATGCTGTTCGACCATCCGGCAATCACTTCTATTCATGCACAATAACCCCTTAAACTACCAAAATGATACATTTTAGAAATGTGCATCTCAGTCCCCCTCCTACAGCATCTTCAGTCACTCGAGCAACAAGTAAAACACAAAAGGAAGTTGACCAAGAGACTGGTGGATGTAGACCTAAACACTGTACATCAGATAATTCATTATAATTAACTTCAGAAAAATATGTATTACTGCTTTATTGCTTTATTACTGGCTTGTTGCATCTCCCAAGAACAAGAACTAAGCAGGATGAGGCAGCTTTCAGTTATTCTGCTCCTCACCTGTGGAACAAACTACCTGTAGATCTGAGGTCAGCTCCTTTAAATCAGGACTAAAAACACTATAGTTTACTGCAGCGTACTCTTAACTTTAACACTTATCTGCTCTACTCTACTGCCCTTACTTTTTAACTACACAATGTTTGACTTGTGCTTTTTATTATTTTATCTCTTTTTTATCCTGCTGTATCTTATTTTATCTTATTTGTATTTTTATTTCTATTTCCCTGTTTTAATTGACTGTTTTTACTGTTTTCAATTGTGTCTTGCTGTTTTTAATGTGTATGTAAAGCACTTTGAATTACCTTGTGTTGAATTGTGCTATACAAATAAACTTGCCTTGCCTTGTCTTGCCTTGCCTTTATGGTAGTTATTTTTGCTTTTTCATTAAGGACAATACTGCCCTACAAAGCAAAAAGGCAGTATCTACGCAGAACTGAGAAAAATGACTTTAAAGTTATCCTGTAATCCAGCCGTTTAGTTACTGTACAAACAACTACCATTTTTCTCCAAAACGACACACATTTGAGATAAGATGTTTTGTCACATAACAAAGGATGCCTTGAAAGTCATGAAAATGATAATTACTCATTTTTGACCAAAAATGCAGTTACTGCCTTTTTGCTTTGTAGGGCAGATTACCCCATCATGTGTAATAACTGCGCAGTGTCATCAGTGCTGTATGGACTCAACACTTCTTGGTATCCAGCTATAAGGCCACACAGACAACCATATCTGTCAATACTAGTCAATAATAACCTTAAAAGCACCAAAAGTAAGATAAGTTACAAAATAAAAATGTCAATGGGTAAATGTTGCTTTTAGGAAACCTTTTCTACTTACTGTATGTCTTACTGGGGCTGCAATCTTCCTCTCCTCCATCTACAAGTGACACTCAGCCCTCTATTCGTGCAGAAGCAGTGCCTAGACAATTTGTCTGTGAAGATTTATTATAGAGGAAAGCATAATGTCCACAAGTGGCTTACATGATTCATAGCACAGAAAGCCCTGCTGCTGCTGTTGTTGGATACAACGTGCCTCTCTGCTGTCCCTTTGCTGTGTTTTCATTTTTCTGCATGCTCGGCGCTACCCAGAAGTCTCTGCTGTTCTTTCTGAGACCCAGATGTTGATTTAAATTATGTTGACTTAGGACCGCCTACGTGCATGTTTTTTTTATTTTTTTATTCTCTTACATTTGTGCATTTTTACAATCCAAAGTGGTGGTTTTGATGTTGAGGAGCTGTTGTCAGCACTGTGAGCCACGTCAGACACATGCATTCATCAGCACATCACTTGGAAATGTCGATAGAAAACAGAACATTACTGCATTCCTTGAAGTAAGAGACACAGAAGCCATGAGACATAAAGGTTACCATGACTACACAGACAGTGTCAAAACAGCGAGCAATCGAAACTCCATAACAATACTTGGAAAATGTCAATATAGACACCACTACATGAAAACACACAGTACTTATCTGTTTTAAGAGCACTAAATGTGTTCAGCTGCAAAAATAATTACCTCCACTTTGAGTTATTTGCAGCAATAATGTTTTTTTTTCTGCAGTCCAGGTTATAACAATATGAAAAAATGCTGTTAGGTTGTTTTATTAAGATATTGCATACTTTTTTATTTTTCTTAAATCATGTATTTTTAATATGCACTCAAGGGAAAATCTATGAGAATGCTGTAGTTTTGAATATTGGTGATTAATATGATATTCTTGATACTGATAACATGATTAATTCTAAGAAATACAGTAGTTATTGTTAAAGTTGTGACATCATTTATGTGGATGAACTACTGTATACGTCGATATCAGTAAATCGAGGTCTTACAGGAATAATTACAGCAGTAAATAAATGTAAAATGTATGTAAATATATGTAAAACAACTGAGATACATCACTACATAGCCACAAACCAAACTCAGGTCCAAGAGAAGAGAGAAAAAGGACTTTTATTTGTGGGTGAGAGTTGGTGGACCATCTCAAAGGCTTACACTCCTCCGCGGTCAGCTGATGGCTGTGACCCTGGCCCTTTCTCCCATAAGCACTCTCTTTATAGATCTGCCACTGAAACCCAGAGAAAAGTCCATAGCAATATATTTCCCCTCTCATATCTATCCACTACAATCACTACCGATCTCCTTCTCCCCTCGGGGCTGCAAATTATCGGGAAACGCCAACGACTAGCTGAGCGGTAATTTGCGAAGCAGCGGACCCTCATCCCCTTGACCTTCTCTCCCTCTCTGCATCTGAGACAGCCAGTTTCCCTCCCATCAATTCTTCCATTTAATATTTTTCTCCCACTGGTGAATGTCACCCCTTTTCTTTCCTTTTTCCCCCTCACTTCCCACTCCCCCCCTCCCCCCTCTCCTGTAATGATTTACACACTGCTCCACAATAAGGAGAGCCGAGGAAAAAAAGCCGCTCTTAAATAACGAAATAAATTTTTTATCAGCAGTGAATTGATAATTCAGGGGGAAAGGCCGACAGCTGCAGGGCTGCAGAAATAAAAAGATATATATGAGGTTTGTGTGTCTCTTTCTGGCCACGCAGCTGTCAAACTCACACTGAATTATCAATCCGCAGGCCAGCTCTCCTGCAAAATCAATTTGAATGAATGCACTGCAGAACAAAAAGCGGCAGCACAGGTTTGCCGTCACATGACTCAGGAGAGTGTATTCCTCTGAGACAGGAGGTAAATGTGATCATTGATATGCGAAACACACATGCACATACAGCTCTTTGTAAGAGCAGAGGAGGAGCGTGGAAATGTGTGCAGATTCTGATGATTAAATCTGAGCCGAAAAAAACAACACAAGCTCATCATTTGAGTCAGCGCGGCGCGGTAGGGTTTACTCCGATATTTGGCTCAGATGCAGAAAGAAGGAGTAGAGCGGTGTTATAAGAATGAGTCAAGTTGATACGCGCATTAGTGGGTGAGAGTGAGCATTTCACTGTGACACCCACATCCTCCACATGAAGACCTGCAGTGGGCTCACCATGGCAGACGGCAGGGATTGATCCGTGTCTTTAGAAACTCAGAATAGGCCACAGAATGAGAATAGCTTACATAGCAACACATCATAACTAAGCTACAGACCTGCAACACCACACCTCGACAGATTCTGTTGCCCCAGTTTGAGTCTTATATAAAATCCTACCATAAACAGACAAGATCTAATTTACCACAATGACATTTTTTGACCTTTTTCCTCCTGATTTGGTGTTATTTTTCCCTAATGAATGACAGGACATACAGTCATTAGCCCAAGTTGTTATTACTCACTATATATCTATAGCTATGTCTCCCACAGGCCTGTCTCAAGTCAAATGACAGCTCATTATCTAGAAGCAATGTAGTCATACATTAGCCAGACAAGAATAATCTAAATGTATATATAATTTTTTTGTCAACTTTTGAGACATTTGTTTCTAAGAGTCTGTCCTCCCAAGAAAAACTGTTGTAGGAATTATCTTGTCCACCAGAAGCAAAGGAGGAAAGACAAACAAAACTTCTATTAATGCAGGATGTAATGCCACTGTTTGTGTCCCCTTTCCTGCCAACACATTGTCTTTTCTAACTGTGACAACCATTATGTGATCTTAACTGTGTTGGTATTAATTCTAGAGGGCACAGACCTCTCCAGTTGCCTCTTGTCAGCTTTGATAAATGTATGCAAAATTTATGCTACATTTGTGTTCCTCTGTCTCTTTGGCAACTATTAGTCGTGCATTTTATGATTGATATTGGACGGAGGTGGCGTGTAAGTATGGGCTGCTGAAAGAGACTGCCAGCTCCCAAAAAGTGAAGCCAAGACATTTTAATTGTCCCTTGGTGGCTACAGTATATGTCATAATTCCCACCCCCCTCCTTGTGAGCAGATTTGGACATGAGACAAACTAAAAACTTTAAGTATATTTCTCGTAGAGATGTTTAATGTAATTTATAGTTAGTCGTTATCACCATAATAAAGTTATTTGATGCTTTACAACAGAGATGAAACATCTTGTTTGACAGCTCACATTGGTTGGGGCTGCTGTTTTGTGCGGAAATTTGATACCGCGACACAGTCTCTGGTTCCAAACGACATCATCAGCATAACATGGCAGTGGCCATAACATTATATTTTGGCTTCATCGTTTTACAGAGGGTGGAACTAGAGACACATGGTCCATTCTTTATGGTTGCTCATCAGGGGAGGGAAAGTCCAACCTGGTCTCACAGGAATCCGTGAAATAGCCACGGATTTCGCTTAACTCAAAATCGGTGGAATAGCCACGGAATCGCTCAAATTTCCGTGAAACTGACACGGATTTCGCTACGGTGCAAGTTAATGACAGTCATATTTTTCTGGCGAGATCTTCACCACAAAGTGATTATGTACATTCACTGAGTGAATATTTAGAAAATAAAACATATATTTCTCACTAGAAATGTGATCAAAATCCATTTTTATGCAGAAACTAAGTCAAAATATTGATTTTTCACTAAAAATGAGAGAACTGTCCGCCATGTTTTTTGTTCTGACCGCTGGGACCTTGAAAGTCACGTGACTTAGAACAAACCAATAGGAAAAAATATCCATGGAATAGCCACGGGATATGACTGTCATTAACTTGCATTGTAGCGATATCCGTGTCAGTTTCACGGAAATTTGAGCGATTCCGTGGCTATTCCACGGATTTCGAGTTAAGCGAAATCCGTGGCTATTTCACAGATTTCTGTGAGACCAGGTTGAACTAGAGACACATGGTCCATTCTTTATGGTTGCTCATCACCGCTCTTTATCTTTAACTTAACTTGACAATATTTTGAAACGTAAACAATTACCTCTATGCTGAGGAGGCTTGGAGGAGTCACTTGGATCAGTGTACAGTTATTGGGTGGTGGGCTGGAGGCATCAGTTTCCAACAGGACGTTAGGAACTGTGGTATCCTTTGTTTTGGTGAGGCCTGGCTGGAGTCTGGAGTAAAGCTCTCCTTCTTTGTGTGTTGGAGTCCAACGAGATACAAGAGGAGGCGTCCTGATGCGGAACACTACACAAATGATTTGCTTGGTTGAAGAAAATAAGGGGATTGCACTTAACTGAATTGTACCCTGTAAGATTTCATGTGACACATGACACTGATTGATTGACAAAGGTCTCCTAACCTTAATAAAGTTGTTATTTTAACCCAAACCATAATCTGTCTCCAAGCCAAACCAAGTAGTTTTTCACTGAACTTTAAAATAGCTGTGAAAGATCAGAAAACTGTTTTATTTTTGATCACAGCATCAGATCAGAAAACGGGCATGGAGAGAGAAACGGATGAATTAAACGTCCTTCCTGGCAGATACAATGAGTAGAGTCATCTCTGATCTCTGCTACATTTGCAGGTTAATTGCTGGACCATGTTAAGCCTCCCCATCCGACCAGCTGCTATGTAGGCCATTGATCCCTCCAGCTGGCTGCTGCAACGTGACACCAGCATCTGGTATCTGGGCTGTGGCAAAGGTCACGGTCCTCCTGTACTCTACCTCATGCCTGGTTCACTAACACCCAACACAACACACACCTGGTGCTGCACAAGACTGAAAGCAGAGTTTCTATGTGGTTCACTGAGCTAAATGTAAGACTCTTGAAGACTGTTTAAAGGCACATTGAATGCAAGCTAATACTAGTTTAATGATCACACTGGGAAGATGTGTATAACAACCATTAGGGATGAGAAGCGCTGGAATTATTTACCAAGACCGTGAATATATTAACAATAAATCACATTTTTGTGAGCAGTTCCCAGCAGTATTTCACAATAACTCCTGATATGAGTATTAACTAGACATTAAACATGACTTGCACTTGGATAAGTAGCAGTTTCCATCAATTCATTTCTATGCACATTTTAAGGATTTGAATGGGAAAAGATTGATAGAAAAAACAAAATATGATATATCTTATGAAAAATAGCATAAAAGTTTGTACACTTGCTTGAGGTGTTTTTTGTCTATTTTGGAAAATAGTTAATGAGCTACACAAAGAAGTGTGTTTATGTAGCTTTGTTTATTCGCTCTAAACCAGTTGATGGAAAAGTCCTTAATTCACATTTTCTTTAAGGCTAAATTTCAAAATTACGATTCAAATTCACTTCAACTTCAATGGAAACATGGGTAGTTTTTGCAAAATGAACACATTTAAAACACACAAAATAATTCACCATGCTGGGTTTGTTCTGGTGGGTAGTGGGTACATTAAATGTGGCGCAGAATATTCTAATGAGCCTACAGGTGATGTCATACATTTGGCACTCAAATGTATGTGCACAAACCGTGAAAAGGTTACTTTTTTATAATATATCCCTTTTATGATGGAAGAAAAGCTCAAGGCAGATAACGAAACAACCTTCAGGCTTCTTGTAAAAGCATTTATTATTTGCACAGTGTATCCATCAATTGATTGTGTTGCCATTCTTACCCACATGAAGTTTGATTTTCAGAAAAACATAATGGTTACAGAGAAAAAATGCTTTTTTTTTCTCCACTGCAATGCAGGGCCAGCAAAAAGCTCTGAATAAGACAAATATGCTGTTTACAGAATTGCATGCTTCCTATACACAATCAAGCCATTTGCATGTCATGATTTTTATTTTTCTAAGCGATGACACTCAAAAAGCTGTATGCTAGTGCATGAAAAACAAAAACACGACCTGAACATCAGTGTCAGTTTTTGCGTCGTGACTGTGGGTAAACCCCACCGTGGTGTTAAAACCGTATGGGTGACTTGAGCTGTGGGTGGATGTAAATCGTGTTGTAGAATTTGTCATCTGATGCGCAAACAATAACTGCATCAGCAATGCACAGTGAGTCAAATGCCACACTGGCGCTTTTTTGAAGTTTTTCAAGTAATGATATCACTGGCTGGAAGTTTTGCGCCTGTTTGTTCTGCCTCCAGCTGTATGTGAGGCGCAGATAAAAGGTGACGGAGAGGCGTTCGCTCCACTGCATCTCCGAGGATCAACAGTGCACAACCCACACACAGCTGTGCTGATGAGGAGAGCCCTTTACTAATAATACAGCCCTGTCCTCCAAATTTGGATGGACACAGCCTCGGGGTGATGGAGAGAGAAAGAGATAGAGGAGAATCTGTCTGTTCTCTGGGAGGGAACGCTCTAAACTAGATTTTCCTTGTTTGTGTGTGTAACTCTTGCCATCTCATCTGAAAAAAACTTTTTTTCTTCTCTGGATGGAAACATAAACTCATGAATAAACAGAAGGATGGTGCATGTTAATGTGAAAATACATGGCTGGAGCAGAGATAAATGACGACGTCTCTTCCACGGAATGTTTTTACGTGATTTAGAAGATTCTCTGAATATTAAAGTCGGGACAGAAACTGCCAGCAGTGGTGTTACTGTTTTTTGAGATGGAGGCTTGCTGGGAGACATTTTGGTTCTGTTCTGTTGCAAGGACTGCAGTGGGGCTCTACAGGTTTTATTGATGACATTTAGTCAATTTTTAATGGATTTGCTTGTATCAAATTTTGCTCACCATGCACATGGCATCATGTTGGATCAGCTCTGTGGTTTGTATCGATGTGTTCTGCCTACAAGGCCATTCCTTTATACCTCTGCGTGGTAAGACAAGTGGATTCTTGGGAGTTTTGTAAAGCTGCTGGTGATCCAGAGAAATATGTCTTTCACATTGTTACATTTATGAACAGTGGTGTTGAAATGCTGCTGGGAAAACTGTCAATAAATGAGAGCTGGCTGTATGGACACACGCACGTACTATTAAAGATATATCATCAAACCTCCCCAGCAGCACTCTCCTGCTGCCTCCCTGCTTTCTAGCTCCCTGAAAAAAGTTCAACATGAGGTAAACGGGCTTCCCCATAATAACACAAAGTCTGTTTCAGGGTTGCTGCTTTTCTGTTATCAGATGCAGCCAAAGTATAACATTCCCACACGGAGAAAAGCAACCGTGTCGAAACCCAGGTATCCTGTCAGAGTGGAAGAGGAGACTTGTGAAGTCCAACCCCCAGTATTGATTTAGTTCAAGATCTGGGTTAACAACATGCATCTAGGGTGCCTCGCTTTGTGCCAAAGTTCCTCGCTGTTCCAATCAGAGACTCCGCAAACATGCAATTCCAAGAAAACTTTCCTCAGATGCCCTCAAAAACAATCAGAAGAAAACACTGGGCGACAGAAAGAAGTACTTTACAGAGCAACAAACTTTAAACAACTTCTGAATGTTTACTGACACCGAGCTGCATTTTTTTCTGCATGACAGCTGGACTATTTGAGCAGTTTGTGTTTATACCCGCAAACAGCCAGCGCACAAACCAACATACACACCGGCCATGTGTGTGTGGGAGTATGTCGTTTGTTCAGCTCAGCCTCTGAGAGAGCTCAAAACTCACCAAAAACTTTGGTTCTTTCTGTTCTCAGGGGAGTTTGCTTTTAGTCGCTATTATAAAATTCCCCTTACGGTCTATCTGAAAATACTTTATACTAATTTACTCTGCCTTAAAACCGGAGGGTCACCGGTTCAAATCCCAGGACTGACAGGTCAAGGACTAAAGTGCCCTTGAGCAAGGCACCTAAACCCCCCACACAGCTACCCAGTTGCAGTAATGTGCTGCCCACTGCTCCTTGCATGGTGTGTTCACTGGTGTGTCAAAAAGATGGGTTAAATGCAGAGGTTGAATTTCCCCATTGTGGAACTAAAATTGGAATTTCAATCTTAAATCCTATAAACTATGGAGAAGGCATAATTTGCTCTACTCTGCCTCTAATTGGCTAGTTTTTTTTATTGTCATTTTGTCATTGACAAGATTGAAATTCCAATTGTATCAGTCTTAGTGCACTGGGTGTGTAGCCACCAGTCAATGGTTGGACTCATCATAAGCACTCATCAAAGTGGAGGCTACGAAAATAGCAGACACAGTGCGAAAACTTTTCAAATATAGTGAGGCAAAACATCAAGTGTACAAAACTCATAAAAAAAAATCCAGTCACATAAAAAATATTAAAGGGGACCTATTATGCTCATGTTTGGGGTTCATACTTAGATTTTGGGTTTCTATTTGAACATGATTAAATTCTTTAATGTTCAAAAAAAAAAAATTTCTCGGACGGCCCATGCTTGCTCCACCTTTAGTAACCCTCCATCTGAAATGCTCTATCTGATTGCCTGTCTCTTTAAGCCAACACTTTCTTAAAAATTCGGTCTGCTGATTGGTCTGCGATTCCGGGTCTGTATCTGTGCTCTCGCTGTCTCTGTATCATTAACTGGACTTTTATTGTGAAAAATCACCAATAAAACCCTCTAAACTAAAAAGTACACATTTGAACGTGTTTGAGCTGGAATGTGATCTGAAACTGGGGAGGAATTCCCTTATGTTAGCATGTAGCTACATGTAGCAGTGTATGTAATGTAAACATTGCAGTAACCTGTCTGGAGCAGATGACCATATATGGAATTCTGGCATAAAATTACGTCCGATCGAGCTGTGGAAAAGGATAATAGGTCCATAATTCTCCATAATTTAACTGATTTTAAAGTAAAGTACATGGATGACACAGTAGAGGACTGTAGCGTGATTGATATGTCTTGACCTGGGTAATGAGTGCAGCATTGAAGATCACTTGCATGAACATGAAGAGCATTATCCTAATGAAGGGTATATGCTTTGGGCTACCCTGGCCCTTTCTTGAGCTCCCCTATAATTAGAGATGAAACATATGTTTCAAGGACACTTTGCTCTGTGCTGCCATGATATGAGGTGCAGAGGAACATGCTGGATTTGACAGTCTGAAATCCACTCCACAAAGTCAGAACCATGTTCTGTCCAACAAGAGAATGACCTTTAAAGACAGAGGAAAGATAAAGGTCACAATTAAAAATCTAACACCCTTCATTATGCTAGCTTAGCTTCTCTCAGTAGCTCCATCAAACCAGTTGAGGGCTCTTTACTCTGCAAAAACGTCAATAATCTCTGATGATGATAAAACACTGATAGCAACTTGCTCATTAATTGAGGAACTGAGTTGTAGAACGAAATGGTGATGATAAAGAAGCGAAGCTCTCAGCTTTTTTTGCTTTCCCACATAGAGTCAAGATTGATTTATTACCGCAGGTGTCTTTTACGTAGCAAATTGGCAATTTGCGGTGGCCCTGAAAGGAAACTCTAATGCCCTGTCCATTTGGAACAAGAGCAGAGAGAGGAGTGAAGTCTTCCTGATAGATTCGAGCCAAGCCTGGGTCAGACAAACAAAGCAGCAGGAACAGAACACAAATCAATAGGTTGAGAGAGGTCAGGAGTTAGAGGGGACGGAGAAAGTCGGTTTGGGTCAGAACAGTTTAGTAGTTACAGGGAAACAGGGAGTTACTTTTGTAACTCTCCATAAGATTCAATCCGCCATTTTTGCCTCCTTAACTTGTTGAGAATTTATTTGACTGAATAAAAGAATAAATAAGTCGATACAGGTTAAAATATAAGCTAACAGTAATATTATTAAAAACAGTTCATGTGTGTAATATGTGATTAGAAAGAGACATTTAATTTCATTGATTTCGAGTTACATTAAAAAGACTTCATTTCCCAAGATGCTCTAGGAGCAGACGTAACGTACGTGATTACGTCAGAGTTTTGTCGTGTTAGCAAGAAATGTGAAGTCACGGCATAAACGCACACGCTGTATGTTTTTTTGCTCTTCTTTATTTTTCACTAAAGATCGTCTGATCATGAAAGGAAAGGTCTCGCTTCATTATTTTTAGTCAAGAAGTATTTTCTGCTACATAACTTAAAGGAACACTCCACCATTTTTTCATATTAAAACATGTTATTCGGTCAAGTAAGACGAGTTGATACAGACCTCTTGCGTCTCAATGCGTGCACTCAATCGCCCTGGCGCGCGGCGCCACTTGGCTAGCACTTAGCTTAGCCCAGTTCATTCATTAGGATCCAAACAGATGGACAGTTAGAAGCGACCAAACTCCTCCACGTTTTCCCTATTTAAATACAGCTACACGAGTAGTTAAACGACCAAGTATGGCGACACAAAATAAAACGTGGCGCTTTTCTAAGCGGATAAAAAGGATAACTATAATGTATGGCGGAATAGCACTTGGGAGCACTTCGACTCGGCGCAGTAATATCATCACTCCTGTTCTTTTTTTTTTTTCAGGTTCACGATTGAGTGCACGCATTGAGACGCAAGAGGTCTGTATCAACTCGTCTTACTTGACTGAATAACATGTTTTAATATGAAAAAACGGTGGAGTGTTCCTTTAACTTTTATAAAAATGTTTAAGAGCCCATGAAGGAAAGATTTTTGGTGCATTACAATTTTGCTGCTATTCAAAAGACATCCACCATTTTTTTATATTCTAAAAATCAAACAGACAGATACAGACAAACAGGATCATTTTTGGGGCACAAGATGAAAGCCTCCCCGAGCAGGTGTTGCGATCACAGATCCATTATCCGCTGATATTAAAGCGTGGGCATTGTGCTCAGTGCCATTCAGTCTGCATTTCCTCTCACCACACCCCCACCACGACGTGGGAGGGTCATGACCACTCAGCCAGAGCTACCTCTCCCACCAGAGATCAGACAGACACAGCGGGCCACGCACTGTGACCACACCTCCTTAAATAGCACACACAGATGCCCGCTCACACAGACACACAGTGAGTCACTATAGCACAGAGCTGAAATACTGCTCAGGGTAGTGGGGAGAAAAATGACTGTGTTGTTGATACTTTTTTTAAACTTTTAAACTTTTCTGGACCTCACACATTTGTCTTATTCCTGCCAGATTGTTTTTCTGCACTTGTATTTGCAGCAGACATGATTCATCAAAAACAAAACTTTTATGGGTGGACAACTTACAACAGGCACTGATGAAACATGCTAATATTGTTCACTCTTTTCCTAAAGTAACTCTACAGGAGCTTATATGACTGTAACTTTTGGTTAATAGAGGCAGAAGTAGATTTGGAGTTTGGGCCAATGAAAATCAATTATTACATAGTTGCATAATGGAGTGCTCTAATCAGACATTAGTTGGGATGTTACTTAAACAACGCCACCATTTCTTTCCAGCACCAACCATTGCCGAAATAATCACTTTAGCTACTTTGTACCTTTTTAGCAAGTGCGAGATACGTTGGAGAACCAAACATTATCATGTCTGGGTTCATAACATCATCTGGAGGTGAACACAGCTGGGTGAATTTCACCTGATTCTATGTGATCATGTAGATTACTGGTGCTCTGGCCCTACTTGTGGTATGAACCAACCTGGTCTCACAGAAATCCGTGAAATAGCCACGGATTTCGCTTAACTCAAAATCCGTGGAATAGCCACGGAATCGCTCAAATTTCCGTGAAACTGACACAGATTTCGCTACAATGCAAGTTAATGACAGTCATATCCCGTGGCTATTCCAACATACAAAGTGATTATGTACATTCACTGAGTGAAGATTTAGAAAATAAAACATATATTTCTCGCTAGAAATGTGATCAAAATCCATTTTTATGCAGAAACTAAGTCAAAATATTGATTTTTCACTAAAAATGAGAGAACTGTCCGCCATGTTTTTTGTTATGACCGCCGGGACCTTGAAAGTCACGTGACTTGGAACAAACCAATAGGAACAAATATCCGTGGAATAGCCACGGGATATGACTGTCATTAACTTGCATTGTAGCCAAATCCGTGTCAGTTTCACGGAAATTTGAGTGATTCCGTGGCTATTCCATGGATTTTGAGTTAAGCGAATCCGTGGCTATTTCACGGATTCCTGTGAGACCAGGTTCTGAAAAACATATATGTTTATTTTTTAACTTATATATTATCTATGGTGATGTTCAGCTATTATAGTGATATTCAGTTTGGCGTGTTAGCTTGCTTACATTTGCTAGAGATCACAATGTTGAAATGCCAAAGTTCAATTGACAGAAAACCAATGTTAAATGAATAGACCATAGCAGCGTAACATAAAGTATTTGGTGCAAAGAATTAGCACAATTGATCAGGAGAAAACTCCATCACTTCCAAAAGGACAGATGGCAGAGATGAATAGATGCTACACATGGATCCACCGATCTATGTCAACACATAGAGACCCGTGCTGTGCAGGCAGCTGAAGGAAAACTAAGTGGCTTTGGGTTTATTTTGCTGCAACACTGCTCCTTGACCATCTCACGCCAGCAATCACATGCTTCAGACTCTCACACCCACTGACACGCACACACACAGCACCGTCCATACTGTACACGCTTTTATGCACTCATGCTGCTGGGTTCTTAATGCCAGCTCAGCCCTCTGACAATATTGAACCTTCAGTAGGTTGAGAGACTGGTCAGTTTGACTTTGCAGAAATGTGCATTATTGCATTTTGAATCCCAGGCAGGCAGGTTTGCTTTCATCGATGCACAAAGGCTTATAAGAGGCATAGCGGAGCTGGCACCTGAGAGGCGCATTGAGTTTGAATTGACAGCTGCTGAGCTCTGAGGTGTGTCTCTAGTGTAGGCAGGCTGCTGAGCCTTAGAGACTTCCTATATTCTTGTTGAAATACTCAAGTTCAATCGACGGCCTGTCTCGCACAAAGCCAATGTGACATCAATCGACCACAGCGGTGTAAAATAAAGTATTTGGTGCAGAGAGCTACATTAAATAAGCCTTACTGAGGCTAATACAATAAAAACCATTGTGTTTTTACAGCAGCTAGCATATGGCATGAAAAGAGGCCTGTTGTCCCATTTCATACTTGGATCCTAAATTATGTAAACTCCTCTGTACTGAGTGCCAGAGTATGTCACTAATCATTACTGGCCTAGTTATCAAATGCTTTGTAACAGGAAGGCATTTGACAACAAGATCCTTTGGGTGCACTGATATTCCAATGCATTGCGTCCACTTTAAAGAGGACGTGTGCTGCTTGGGCTACAGCTCTTCCAAAAAGCATCCTGAATGCAAAACGAGCAGGGCTTTTAAAGGGTAAATATAGAGGCACTGTTTTATGTGCATGTAGAGTACCCGCAGGCCGTTTGTGAAGATGTACTACTGGAGAATATGGCCTTGCCCTGTAAAATCTACCGGGAGAGTGCGGCTTTTAGCATTCTCCTAAGCATAAACATCCAAGAACTTTCAGTGATGACATTCCTCTTGTGTAGCTACAAAACGTCAGCCGGCGTCTCTCTGAGCTGCTGATGTAATTGAAGTTCTTGTTGAGCAAATGTACAAAGCAAAGCCTAAAACAAGTAGGCAGCATACTGATGGAATCTGGCTCCCGTGTTTACGCTCGCTCACTGTTGAAGCAAATTGTGCTGACAGTGGGAAACTGAACGGACAAGCAGAAACATCACGAGCAATGTTAGTTGACTGAACACGGGGTTAAAGATTGAGGGAAGGAAGTAGGTAGGATAAAGAGAAGGGGTGGTAAATAATTGAGGATGCCCAGCTTTTAGAGAGAGCAGAGTGACCTAGAGCGATACTACTGACCACACGGGGCCCAGAAATCAGTGAAACATTACCTTTGACTCGGACATACACCGGTTCCCCCAGCTGCTCGGATCGATGGCCACTGATCGCCCTCCTTGCTTGGCTGTTAAGGCCATTACCACTGTTGTCTCCATCGATCACTGGAGAAATGTGTGTGTCCTGGTCCCAGCTGACGATGGATGTTCTGTGTCGAAGGTTTGCTGTCTCTCACCTTCTTTGTGTCTCCAACTCATCTCTGGAGAAAACTAGGACACAGAGCGGACAACAGGGTTCAATATTAATTAAGAGGAGGAGGATGCATTAGGAAACTGTGTCACGCCAACCTTGTCTCATAAAAAAAGACATTAATGTACCACCTAATTGTTTACTGTAGTTTCTGCAAAGTAATATTAGATGGTGGTCATATTCAAAGGGCAGATTGAGGCTAGATGAGGCTACTGAAGCAGGCAAATCAGGTCAGGTTGTGGATTTGGTAGAATACTGAAGACATTAACACTTTCTGTCTCATGTTGCAGTCATACGTTTTCTATATTAACACACTTAAGACCATAGTATCGCGTAGCATAGTATCGCGATATATTGCATGGCAATATTATATCAAGTTATGGCTGCCAAGTATCGTCAGTATTTTCCCCGTTGTTTTTTTTCTGGAAGCCATAGAGGGCTCACTTTTAGGAATATACTGGAGATACAGTATCATATGAAACTAGAAGATCTAAGGAATCTATAGATACCATGTGCGTCAGAAAAGTTTTCGGTAAGTTGATGAAATAATGCTGCAAAGTTAGGCTTTTTAAAAAAAAAAAAAAAATTAATTCAAAAGAATTCAGAGCAGTGAAGGTTAAAGTTGAGGAAAGTTTGATAAAATGCTGCAGTTGTTGTCGTCCATAAATGTCTGATATCAGCTCAGTTCAGTTTGACTGAATACTTTGTTGGTCAGTCTGTGGGTTTGACTCTCATTGTGGAGAAATAAAAAGACTGAAGTGAGATTAATAGAATGAGAATTTTCTCTCTTTTGACAAAACAATTCTCGATTGAATGTAATTTTGTGGACACAAAATGCAGTTAATCAGTTAAGTCGCAATATATTGAATCGCAATACTCACCATATCAAAAAATGCTTAAAATCGAAATAGTATCGGGATAAAATCGTATCTACGGCCTCTGGTGGTTCACACCTCTAGTCTTTACCTGACCTTTGAAGATGTTGACAAATGCTTTAGTCATAAAGAGCAGTCATAAGCCTCTTTTATAGTGCCGTTTCATGCCGGGACATTTCAGGCTCTGTAACGACTTGCCTCCACTATGAACACGCCCGAAGCGGGATGCCGGGATCATTGATCCCACCCGTTGTCCGCCTCCAGAGGTAGAAAACTGGTGTGGTAGACCACTATGAACGGGCCATCAGGGCGAATCGGGATATTTGACATTGAGCGTGACGTCTAACACCTCCCACGTGGTCCGACAGTCATCGAATCACTGTTCAGCTGCTGCACAACAACTGCGGCCGCCGTCGCTAACTGTGCACAGTGACCACCACTTATTGTAAACAAACCGGCATGCTAACTGTGCACATGGTGTCCGCCGCTGATCGTAAACAAACCGGCATTGCTTTCTTTACACAGAGTGTCCGTTGCCTGTTGTAAACTAACAGAGGTCACTAAGTGAACACATCCTTGCACAGCACATACACACTGTACTGCTACAGGGCTAACTGTTAGCCTGTTAGCAATTTGCAGACTGGACACTAAGGGGTTAACATCCCCTCCGGCTCTGTGACTGCAGCTGGGAGAGACTGCTGCAGGAGGACTGTGCCGCTTCAACATTTTGCAGGACCGCACTATTAAAGGGTCATCAACAGGAGTAAGAGTCTACAGGCACACTAGCAGCTATAGGAGGTTGTACTAAATCACAGTGACTAAAGCTAAACGCAAACTTGTTAAAATACAGACAATGACAAAGCTAACATGAAAAGGTTTACCATGTTCACCATTTGTCAAGAGATTCTACCAGACTAACTTAATTTCCCCTTGGGGATGAATACAGTTATTTTGATTTTGATTTGATTTATTGATGATGAGCAATTCAAACACTGTATCCGCTGAGCTGTGTAAACTGCAAGTGAATTCAACTTGCTCTAGTTGGATGTTTTTGCTCCAAAGCTCAGAAGCAACAGAATTCAGCTCACACGACTCAGTTATTTACAACTGATGCAGAAACAAAACATTAAAACAACGATACCATATGAAAGGTTGACAGGGAAGCACAACTTTGCTCACTCTCATGTCTTCAACACAGAGCGTGGCATCACGGTAAAGTGAGCGCATTTATCCATTAACACCCGTTCAGTTGCTATACAAACTGTTGTCAGAAAGTTTCACTTAGAATCTGATGCACTGTGACAGGCGATATCTATTCTGCGATTTTAAAACGCTGTACGAACCTTTCACTTGCTAACAGACAGTTCGCTGTGAGGTTAGTGAGAAAGAAAAGAAAGCTGGAGTGAGGTTCAGCCTTCTGAGAGCAGGGGGCTCCATGCTGTGATTGATTTTAAAGTAGGTAGACGGATACTGGATCCAGTTCTTCTGAAAAGCCCCACTGGCATCAAGAATCAGCAGCTGCATCAGTGGTATTTATACTTCTTAAGTGCTGGCTGGAAAAGCTTAATTTTCTTAAACTATTAAAGAGCATTTTAAAGCACAAACAAACTTCTCATAAGGATGCAATGCCTGAATTCAAGCAGTCATGAAGAATTACACTGCAGTGTTTTTGTTTATGCTAATAGAATTACATAACCACCAAATCTCACTATGCACTTCCTGCCACGGCCTAATTTAGGATGCAGTAAAGCATTTTATTGTAAACATGACCCAAACCATATTTGATAATAAAACAACCTCCATCATCATTACAGTGATGTTGTTCAGGTAAACCCTGTGCCGATACAGTGGCCTTGTACAAATACTACTGTAATCCTGCCTGCCAAAACCAATTTGCACACCTCATTACACTGCGCCTGTGAAAATATATTTGCAAACATCTTAAGACAAGAACCTGGAATGATTTATGATGCTAAAACAATGAGAATTAATTCGCTGTTCACAAAGGTTTGAAGTTAATGTATTGGAGCAAAGAGCTAAAAAGACATGAATAACGAGCAAAGGGACGGCTAAACTGTAATTCTACTGAAATCTGCCACTATAAATGTATCCTATGATTTCTGTTCCGAAATATATTTGTTTGTAGCAGTTTTAATTATTCTGTGAAGAGCTTTTATTAGTACAAAAGCTGCTCATTAGCTTGGAGCTTGCAGAGACGTAAATTAGAAATGAAGGCAGTGATGGGTAAGCAGGGCTAAGTCCAGCATCAGCACTATATCGCCCATCAGCAGGTACCTATGTGCCCCATTAGGAAACATTATATAATAAAACACTAACTCTCAGCAGACAATCCTCTCTCCTCTCCAGCTTCCTTCCCTCCAGTCTAAGGCGGGGTCATAAGACTTCAGCTGCCTGAACCACAACATCTACCACAACACAAAAAACTCACACAGCAGCGGGTAAGGTGCACTCTAACGCCTCTGGAAATCACTTCCCACATGAGAGGGAGCTATTTGCTCTATTTGAGAATTGTTTATGAGAAATGTGTGATGCACGATTGACTGTGGTTTGAAGAGATACACTCGTCTCAATAAGCATTTTCCTTCTGCTTGAATCTGCCTGATGATGGATTTAAACTCAGACACTGATTATGGTAAATGCTGTTTGAGAAAGTTCTGTTTAAAGGAATGCAACAACTTTTCTGTTGTTTTTTGACAGACAGCCAAAGTACGATATTTATAAAGGCAACTATATAAAGATGGCAGGCCTGAGGGAAAGACAAAACAGGGATTTTTTAGATTTTTTTTTTTAAATGGGACTCTTGTATCATGCAAAGATGTTTAAATCCTGCAGCAAATTAAATTTAAGTGATCTAATTTCGCCGTCTCCACCACTGTTATTTTAGTTTTATTCTGAAATGATTTTAATGACTTTTCTAGTTTTTGATGGAAGTAAGAGCTATGTGCTAGAAGCTCTATGAGGCCAAACTCTGCATCTAGCTCAAGGACCCAATGTTCTTTTGTCAACATGGCAACAAGCTCACAATAGCTGGGTTTCCATTAAAGTAAAATCCAATTTTGAAAGGAAACTTTGAAATATTGCGAATCAGGGACGTTTCCATCAACTGGTTTAGTGTGAAAAAAGAACGCTGCATGAACGTACTTTGGTCAGAAGTAGAGATCGAGTGAGAAAGAAAACAATTCAAGAAGTACAGAAAAAAAAAAAAAGAATTTGCTAATCTGAGAACTTTGGCCACCGAGAGAAAATGGAGAGAAGTCTTCAGGAATTGGATTCAATTGGGCAACTTATTGTTCTTTCATGTCAGCTTGTCTTGACTAGCAGAGAGGAAACAGCTGATCAGTCATCAGAATTTATTCGGAAAAAGCATTTCCATCTCCCGTTTAGTGCATTAACTATTTTGCGAAAAAGACAAATGCCACCTCAAGTAGGGCTGCACAATTAATCAAATTTTAATCGTGATCATGATTTTGGCCGCCACGATTAAATTAACCTGATCGTCGGCGATATTTCCATTTTAAAATGCGTCTCTCCAGCATAGCTAATCAAGCACTTTCTACACCAGTAGTCCACCAACCACCAGGGGGCGGGGCCGTTTTTCTCCCCTGAAAAAAGCCTGGTTGCTGATTGGATAGAATGCTAAGCAGGATGTGACGTAGTACTCGACGCCACAACAACACGCGCCATTTGTAATAACCGGCAGAGCAGTGTTGCCAACTTAGCTACTTTGTGGCTATATTTAGCGACTTCTCAGACCCCCTTAGCGACTATTTTTCACGAAAGCGAATGGCAACAAATCCAACAACTTTTTCTGGTGTTATTAGAGACTCCTTAATGAGCCGCCGGCCCCCGCGGCTCTTTAAGAACAGTAACAACGAGTTGAAGTGGCACAGTCCTCCTGCAGCAGTCTCTCCCAGCTGCAGTCACAGAGCCGAAGGGGATGTTAACACCTTAGTGTCCAGTCTGCAAATTGCTAATAGGCTAACAGTTAGCTCTGTAGCAGTACAGTGTGTATGTGCTGCTGCTGCAGGAGGTGTTCACTTAGTGATCTGTTTGTTTACAACAAGAACAAGACACTAAAAACTGTTCCTATTGTTTGTTTAAAAGTAGTGCAATAAAATACAGATGTTTTCCCCAACATGATTAATAATCGTGATTACAATACTGATCAAAATAATTGTGATTATTTTGGCCATAATCATGCAGCCCTAACCTCAAATGAGCTAAAAAAAACAACAACTTTTATGCAAGATCTTTTATTGAATTTTGGTGCCAGAAGTGACCATATTTGGACAAAAGGTTGGATGTGAGAACCTGAGAACACGTACATAAGTGAGGGTTGAAACTTGGACAGATGGACTGGTGAATCAACACCTGCCTTCCGGCTCAGCTCCCTCTTCACCACAACAGTCCAGTACGATGCACCAAACTGCCTGTCAAACTCTCACTGTTGAACAAAACCAACCCAGAAGGAGCAGTCCACCATTTTCTGACAGAGAACCATGGCCTCATACTTGAAAGGACTGACTCTCCAAGCCATGTGCACGGTTGAAAAAGAAGTTTCTTTAAAATTAACTTTCATTTTTGATTGTTAAATACAATAAAAGTGATCAAATACAGAAGTGAGTGATCAAGGAGCACTGGGAGTTGAGGCTCGATACCTGTTTCATGGTTCAAATCTACAACTCAGTTGTGTTTTTTTTTGGTCCAGGCCTCTTTTCATACACAAATACACAGGGACATACTGTAAGGGATGTGGAGAGGGACAACATGGTTGTTTAGACTGTTTTGAAGAAATGGGGTTTGTGGGTTTGGAGGAAGACAGAATAAATGATGGGAAGTAAGTGGGAAGGTAGAAAACTCATCTGTTGACATCTTTCCTCATCACCTATTTAAAGACAATGAATAGAGAAACGGGGAAAGAGATGGAGAGATAGAAGGGGCAAATGAAATATTAAACAAAAAAGGAGGTCTATTTTTAGAAGTGGTGGTGGTGGTGGTGGGGGTGGAAGGGGTGCTTCAGTTGTATTATTGATGTTGCTGTGCAAGAGGGGGCTCTCGGGTTCTCTCCTGAGAGAGGCCTGGTTAAGGTGTGTGTGTGTGCAGTGATAGCGGTTTTCTGTGGGGAGTGGTCATTGCATTAACAAGACAGAATGGAGCAATAAAAAGACAATGAGACTGTTCTTAGAAGGAAAATAGTAGAATATCACACTTAAATCTGTGCAGAGACCAGAGAACAGTGGAAGCATGAGGAAGCGAGGATGAGGAGTGGGAAAAAAGAGGAGATTGCTGCAGTTGTCTGAGCTCCGTTACCCACAGAGAGTGCTGGTGTACAGAAATATTTGCCTGCACTTTTTGACACAATTTTATTATTCCACACAGATGCAAGGCTGGCTCTTCTTTGGCAGAGGCTCGGGGAGGGGAGCTTTCATGTGGAGGCACTGATCCTGCTCTTTTTTTTTTCCTCAACACACACACATATAGACACACATCTGAGCAAGCCTGTTGGGTTATAGAGTTCACAGAGCAAAGTTGTGGGAGAGGATGTGAAGCACTGATTTATGCATCATCTTGGGCATTGTATTTTTTTTTTTAAATCAGCATTACGGCATGATTCATGTAATTACTGACCTTTAGCAGCTTTAAAGTTTATCAACAACCTGATCATCTTGCCGCCCTTTTTTTTCTGTTGTGTTAAATCGTGCCTGTCTTCTCCCACTATGACTGTACAGAGCATCAAGTGTAAGTTGTGATATCTTGGGCTCAGCAGCTACAGACACTTCGACTCTAGTGTGTGTACTACACAATATCTTCCCTTCTCTCTCTCACACACACACACACACACACAGAAAGAGGGAAAGGCACTAGGAGAGGAAGCGACCTTGATGTACTGAAAGATCAATACATCTTTACTTACATGGCCTCAGATTATCCTCTCCCACATTACATCACAGCAATATCCCTATGCTTATATTGTAATTCAGTTCAAGGCCAGACAGTCTCTAAGCATAGCGTGCCTGCTGGACATCACATACAGCCAGAAGCCTGTAATGCTCAGAATAATATACTTATGGATATGGATTGACAAGGAGTAATTAAATGTAGCTGTGTGTCAGCTGAATGTGACTCAATCTGACCTCAGCGGTACCAGGAACTGATTTATTTTCTTTAGAAACGGACCAATGTGTTGCTTTTGCACTTAGGACTAGATACGTTTTTTTTACTTCTTCCTACCCCCTTTCGAGCTTGCAGAAAGTGTATGTTTTTTTCAATTTTTTTTGCTTTTTTGTTTTGTTTTTTATATATTCATCTATTAATATTTAAACTTGTTTTTTTATTGCTTTTATTGCTATCATGTTCGAAATAAAGACAATCAATCAATCACTTTGTCTTGATCCTTATATTGTTTTATTGTTGTTAAAATGTGTGATATAAATGAAGTTTTCATGCCTTTCAAGTATATTCAACATTATGTACCAAAAACATGTTAAAAATTGAGGTCTGTCTTGTACATCACAGTACGTGACTATGTGCATGTGTCAGTTCCTTCATAGCGTGCTTGCAGCCTTTTTCCACCAGACTGAAACATATGTGGGCTATTTTTGTATCAGCTCAACCCCGTTACCCATAGATTTTATATAGATATATATATGGAAGGTTCTGCATTAAAGATAGACTTCCTACAGACAAAGTTCAGCCATTAAAACACTTCTCTATTCATCATATAAATGGTATCTTTTGGAGTTTTCTTTAATGTTCATTCTTTCTCACCAACATGACTCCTGAGTATCTTAAAGGTATCAGAAACACGTCAAATCCTTGCAAAGGTCATCTTTTAAAAATATTTGAAATTACACATTTTTTTACATGCATGTGTATGAGATTGCATGTTCTTTTCAAATGCCTTTCTTGGTGCTTTGCTACATTTCTTTGTGTGTAATAGCCACTAACTATCAATCAGTGGAAAAGCGTTATACGAACGGCAAAATGTTGTGAGACCCACATGGACAAGAAAGACAAAAGAAGAACAAATTGCTTTGTTGACTACTGTTCTGAAGCCTTGACTTTGTCATTTTGGCCGTTGCCATTGTGGGTTTTTTGCAGCCACAGGTATTATTATATCATTATTTGGAGGAGAGGATGTATCTGACTGAACCCAGGGACACAGAGTTTCCCCGGCTTGACTATTAACTTGACTTTTCCCTGTCCCTTGGCTACGCTGTGTGAATTCCTGCTTACAGAGTTAGCTTCCATAATACAGCTATTTTAACCCATAAGAATCCAGACCCAGTTATCCATAAAGGAAAGTTATGGGGAATATATCACAGACCAAGTGAACCACGCAGAACATATTTATGATGTGGATTTTTTTGGTCATTGTGTCTTTTTTTAGTAATTTTGTGGGGGGGGTTGTGTGCTTTTTAAGTAATTTAGTTTTTTCTGTCATTTTGTGTCTTTTTCTGTCATTTTGTGTCTTTTTTTGGTCATTTTGTGTCTTTTTTAATTCATTTAGTGTTTTTTCAGTCATTTTGTGTCTTTTTTGGTCATTTTGTGTCTCTTTTTTAGTAATTTTGTGTCTTTCTTGTGTCTTTTTTAAATAATGTAGTTTTTTTCTGTCATTTTGTGTCCTTTTTTTGGTAATTTTGTGTCTTTTTTGGTCATTTTGTGTCTTTTTAAGTAATTTTGTCTGTCTTTTTTGTGTCTTTTTTAAGTAATTTAGATTTTTTGGTCATTTTGATAATGCCTCCAGCAGCCCCCAGGTAATTTGAGTTTGAGACCCCTGATCTAGAATATTTAAAGTGTTTGTTACATGGGTGTCACTGTGGGTTCTTATGGGTTAATGTACATAGTGCTGTTGATAAGCATTGCTATGCCTTTAACTTAACTCACAAGTCACCATGGTAAAGATTTGGTAATCACAAGGTAGCCATACACCATTATCATCAAATTTAACCTGAATTGGACCATTATTTACAAAATGAACATTATTTAGAAAATGTTCACTGAGTAGGGTCAGTAGAGGTAATTTTCTCGTAGATTTTAATAAAGCTGAAATTGAGTCGCCCCCTGCTGGTCATTTGAAAGAGTACAGGTAAAATGCACTTCTGCATTGGCTTCACTGTCCATTGTGGAAGTTTATTGTAAAGTAACAGTCAATTTTTCATTATTATCATTCATTATTATTCATTGTTATTTAGAAAACACATTCTGTGTAGCCTCGATGTCTAACAAACACGTTCAATGCATTTTCGTCATCATACAGTGAAATTTCATATAATTTACATCTATGCTTGCAGGCTCAGTTTTCTTATTCACTGCATTTACATGCAAATTCCTGCACTTCTTTGCACATGCCACTGACTGTTAATACGTAGAAAAGTGTGCAATCTGCTGCAGGAATGTGTATTGTGGTACTTGTGTGCTTGTGAGACAAACAAAAATGCGAGCCAACTCATAAAAACTTACTGTTGGGCAAAAACTCTACAGGGTACCTTTTCATTAAGACTTTTCAGTTTAGACATTGCAACTGCAAAAGGACTAATTAGCCGAATAAAAACCCCAAAATGTAATGTTGAAGACGCGCGATCATCTGAAACAGACAGCAGCAGGATTTCACCGAATCTTTAAATCTTTCAAGTTTTGTAATTTCTGTTGATCAGTAAAACAGGCAGCAATCTTTCCCTCTTCCAACCCAGTGTGGGTGGGTTTGAATCTTAATAAGTTAGAAAGACATAACTTTTTCTTCTGCAACCTTTACTTCTCTTGCTAGGCGTGATCCAGCATGATGTCTTCAGTCTCTCCTGCAGAGAAGGTGCCAGACAGAGGCCTTGAGCAAGTCTGTCACTTTTTCTTTGTGTTGCTCAGCGAGAGTACATTCCTTCATTAGACTGCATCTCTTGACAGCACGTCATGCTTCCACAGCTTCTTTGACAGCTGAGTGGTGCCCAAGCATGAGGCTCCCACCTACACAAAGCTCATGCTTGGCTAGCTGCTCACTGTTGGACACATGTAACAAACATATAGAAAAAACATTTCCATATGTCATATACTGTGGTAACACATGAGGCTAAGTTACAGAACAATGTCATAATCCTAAGAAATGACTAAGGCATCAGAGTAGGAGTGAGTTACAGTGTGTGGTCTAAATTTCCATGGTATTTTATTACATTTACATATAATTTGCACATTATGCTGAACCTTCACTTACATCTGTCACTTTGTATGCAAATAGAAAACCAATTTTGGATTATCGGGATCTAAAGGAAAAATCTATAAATCATGTGCATGTGGTGTGGTAGTTTTGTAAGGCTGTGCTCACTTGGATTTAGGTTCTGTTTAATAATAATTCACATTTATGGCTTACCAGTAGTGAAATTGCTGTTAGAATTGTCTCACTGTTACTCAAAGCAAGTTTTCCTCTCGGAAAGCAGTCTTCAACAGTGCTGAAGGAATCTGAGCTGAGATTGAAACCTAATTCCACATGGCCCTATGTGATGTGATACTGAAAAACTACTTTGCAACTTGAACTCGTCCCAAAATAAAAGTCAAATACAACAGCAATAGCAATAAGAAGACAAAGAGCAATTAATGTGCTGTAGAAACCAAGTTCTGGTTACCAAAGGATGACAGAGATCTGTAATTATTAGCTAAGAGCTTATAATAATGTAGATATATACGTATATAGCCGGTAGGGCGGTATTGCTCCCGATGCTGCGTTCATTGGTGCATGATTGAATTCCCAATGGTGGCAGGTGGCACCGTTGAGGGTAGCCGCTGCCACCAGTATGAATGTGTGTGTGAACGGGTGAATGAGTGCTGTCTGTAGTGTAAAACACTTTGAGTGGTCACAAAGCCATTAGAAAAGCGCTGTATGAGTGTAGATCCATTTACCATTTAGTCCAAGCAGCAACCTTGACCTTAACAGCTGAATTATTTCTAATGGCCAGCAGGGGGCGTCTCCATTGGTTGCAAAAGATTTCATAGAAGTCTCTAAGAAAATGACTCAAAAAAACATTTTCCTCATGAGTTTTCTGGTGTTAATCGCTAGTTTTAAGTCTTTTTAAAGACAGGATAATGATCATTTTGTTAATGGTGGCCCCACTCCGAGTAAAATAGATGATGAAGCAGAGAATGCTTTGTGACGGGGCTACATTGTCGTTGACAAGTTGTTACTACTGCACATTGTGTGTTTTCGTCTCACAAAGTCGACCCTTTCACAGCGTGTTTTCAGTTCATCAAAGTTAAATAACATTTTGGTTGCCTAAAATTTCTTGTTCATTGTTTGGTTGTACTAAAAGAAACTGTAAGGAGTCGGCTGTTTGATTTATGGATGGACCTCGCTAACAAAAGCGAGCTAGCTAATGTATCGTTAGCTGATGATTAGCATCCTCCCCAGCTTCACCCTCTCGTTGGTCACCTCTGGTTCCAAAAAAACAAGATGGCAACGGCCAAATAATAAACCTAAAGCTTCAAAACCTTGAGGTGACATCATAGTGACTACATCCTCTTCTTTAATACAGTTTAAGAGACAGTCAAAATAATAAAAACGTACATATGGAAAAGGACTTTGAATAGGCTAAAGAAGCTGAATCCTCTATACAAATGTATTAATACATTGGTACAAAAATGATCAAATATATAAAAATCCCAAACATTATGCCAGTAAGTGTCCAAAGGGTTCAGTAAAGGCATTAAACCTGACCTATCTTTGTAATGTTGTTTATAAAGTGCCTATTATGTGTTCATATTTAACAAGTAATTCAATATTTAACTAAAAGTTTGGGATGTTGTTAGGAAAAAAACAACATGGTCTCACAGGAATCCGTGAAATAGCCACAGATTTCGCTTAACTCAAAATCCGTGGAATAGCCACGGAATCAGTCATATCCCGTGGCTATTCCAACATATAAAGTGATTATGTACATTCACTGAGTGAAGATTTATAAAATAAAACATATATTTCTCGCTAGAAATGTGATCAAAATCCATTTTCATGCAGAAACTAAGTCAAAATATTGATTTTTTCACAAAAAATGAGAGAACTATCCGCCATGTTTTTTGTTCTGACCGCCAGGACCTTAAAAGTCACGTGACTTGGAACAAACCAATAGGAAAATATATCTATCCATGGAATAGCCACGGGATATGACTGTCATTAACTTGCATTGTAGCGAAATCCGTGTCAGTTTCACGGAAATTTGAGTGATTCCGTGGCTATTGCACAGATTTTGAGTTAATCGAATCCGTGGCTATTTCACGGATTCCTGTGAGACCAGGTTCGAAAAAAAAACAACAACATTCTTTTCTAATGCCTGTTTTGAGCACAAGCTGAGAAACCCTGATGATGGGTTATTGCTTTAGATTTGCAAAACTTCTCTTAGAGCCACAGAAGACATTATAAGTAGCTGTTCTCACAGGCTAAGTAGCACTCTCTCTTGTGGTTAATGTTTAAAATGTGTGAATTGCCCCTTTAATTGAATTTAGTGTTAATAGTATTTGTCCATAACGTGTGTTTCCCTACCCCTTTGAGTGTAAAAGAAGTAGAGAAAGGAAGGCCAATAAGATGCCATGTGAAGAAATAGGCCTATCCATTATTCCTTCACCGTACCACTGAAAGTCACACAGGGAAATACAAATTTATACAGAAAAAAAATGTGGCAACAAAAATTACTATATTTTAGAGCTGCCCCTGAATTTCTCAAATGATGCTTTCTGGTGAGCTTATGTGTCTTTCAGGGGAGCCAAGCTCCCCGTAGCTCCCCAATATTTCAAACCCTGTTTTTAATGACATCGTATCTCATGCAGTTTTATGGCTGGGTGAAAATTATTTGGCCGGCAATTTTTTTCAGTTTACCAGCCATTGGAAAATAGACCAAAAAAAGTTAATTTTGGACCCTGGGCAAGCATGGATCTGCTCTTAATCACAAGTTGGATGTATTTTATGCTCAATCATTTCCATAAATGAGCTGTGGTTGAGTGGAAGAATAAAAAAACACAGAGAAGCAAACACACGGCCAGCATGAAGAGAGAAAGACTAAAGTATTAAAGCCATAAAAACCGATGATCTATAAAATCCAAACATGCACAAGACAGCAAAGGCAATCAGTGGTGGTAAGAGTGCTCTGCAATAAGCCAGTTTGATCACTCACACACAAACATAGGCCATAAAGCTTCCATGAATACAGCATGTGGGTACTCCAAATTCATCTGACGGCAGATTAGATCAGAAAAATTAAATGATGAATGACTGGGCTGTAAAAGCTTATCTACAACAGTAACTTTAAGGATTCTGTATCTAATCATCACATATTCTGGGCAATGAGATAAAAAAAAAACTTCCATGTGCATATTGTTCTATATATTTCCTCATCAGCTTCAGCAGCACTGTCACTTCGGCACAGAAAATGATTCCAATGTCACATGATGCATCGTATCAATTTCAGAAGGGGCTCTCAGCTCATGCAGAAGGCAAATAATTAAATCACAACCTTTAATAAAACATAAGGACAGCAACTATACTGTATGAAAAACTCCATCTGGAGACCGTGTGGGAAATAACTCAAAAAGGAGGGAGTGATGGGAAGTTACGGGTATAAATGTCTTTGTCTTAATTAGCCTCTCTGGGCATTTTTTTGCTTTATACACTGTGCTGGCAACTGCATGACATTTTCCTCGCTCTAACCAGCCACTGCATTCTTAAGTTCCAGTGACCCCAAAATGGCAGCTGTTTCCCCCCTCTGGTATGGCTAGGCTGGCTTAATTAGGCTTAGGTTCATAGGAATGATGAAATACCTTCCAGTATTTATCAGAGACATTTCCACACAGTGCTTCCATGGACGTGGAGAACATCAGTGTTGGGGACCTTTAACTTCATCAGGCATACTATACATATACGAAGGTGTGCAGCTAATTCTCTAATTACTGTGAAGGAATCAGTTGGGATTTAATGGCTCCTGAATGCATGAGAGGGACTGTTATAACAAAATTCATCTTTTAGTTATTGGGAAGTCTTTCAAACCATTCTATACCACTATCCTGCTGACTGTGTTTTCAACCGGAACATACATTATTTACAGTTACTTTGACAGTTACATCCTCCTTGTTAACCATCCCCCTCTGACTGTAACTTAACAATAGCCATGTTGACATAAATGTGAAGCAACATTTTGAAATGTCGAAATTTGCGAATTAGGGATTGTTAGTGTGGCTCCGTCTAGTTTTACTTAAAACGCACACTTCAATTATGGAGCGTGAGGATGTAGTTGACGCGTGTCTTAAGCCGAAAAAATCCCACAGTTTCTTTCTTATGGTTTATTGAAACCTTTCGTTTGAGCATTACAAACAATAAACTGCAGCAATCCAAAAATAATAATAATTATGAGCACAGTCAAAAACTAGTGTGCTCTCCTCGTCTCCATAATCCTAATTAAAACAAAGTAAGCAATTATGACGTTACACACATCTCAGCCAATAAGAAGAGTGCAATTCCTACGAACCAATAGGCATTCTTACAACTTCAATAAAGAACTATGAACTATGAAATACAAATCTGAATTATTTATCAGCTTGTACAAAATGGCTCTAACAGGGACATTTCCATCAGCTGGTTTAGAGCGAATAAACAAAGCTGTACAAACGTACTTTGGTCAGAAGATCGCAGTGTAATGTATTGCTGTAGGCTAATACAGCAGTAAACAGTAGAAGAAGTGGAGGAATAACAACAATAAAGAGTTTGCTAACGGACGACTTTAGCCGCCCATCAGAGAAAATGGAGAGACGTCTGTTGGAAGACGCCGTTTAAAAACGTTTATACATATGTTAAATGGTAGATGGGGTGCACTTATATATGCTTTTATCCAAAGTGCTTTACACTACACACTACGCTCATTCACCCATTCATACACACATTCATACTGGTGGCCGAGGCTACCAGGGCACCCAATGGTGCCACCTGCCACCATTGGGTGCCACCCTCAAGGCTACTTGGACATGTAGGCTGCCATGGGATCGAACCACCAACCTTCTGATCCGTAACGACCTCTCTACCAACTGAGCCACATTTTTTAAAGTTTTTCCAGATATTTGGTGTATGCATCCAGCTTTTCTCATGCAAATCTTCAAAATGCATATAGATTTTTTGTTGACGGAACATGATTAATGATTGTAAATGATCACCATTCTGGCTGTGCTGGGTATTTAAACATTCATAGCAGTGTCCATGGTGCTGAAGTAGCAGACTGATTTGTATTTGCAACTTTTTCTCTGATTCTGCAACTTTCGTCTTGGGTCTCTTATTTTTTCCAAACTATACAGTTAGTTAACAAGTCAGATACTGAATACTTAAACCTCGTGTCTACGCTGAATTTGTCTTCAGTTACATGAAATAACTGACAGAGGCAACATGTAAAATTGATCTGAAGAACAGAAAATATGCTGGCAAGAGACCAAAAGACACTGTCATGAAAAATATAAACTTTGGGAATAGGTAAATAGCTGCCAGATTCCCTAAAATGATACTAAACTTGTCATTTCTTTTGGCAAAATACGTCAATTTAAACTAGGGCTGGGTATTATTAAAAAACTTTCAATAACCAAGCCAAAATGATACCTCGATTTTGGTACGGATATCAAATTGATTCTTTTCTTTTTTTTACACAACCTCCTTTTGTAATATTCTGTCACAAGATAAACCAAACCATGTGGAATGCATTAGTGTTTAACTAGCCATACTGAACTGAAGACTGAATTTTAACAGGAAATATCTAATGAAGCAGGCTGTGTCTGAAATTATATTTACGATATTGCCTACTATATTAACTGTCTGCTATTTTATTTCCGAGTCCTCATCTATTTTAGTGCTGCTTTCAAAAATTCCCACACTGCAAAAAAGCAAACTTGTATTTTTTGGCCTAAAACAGTGATTTAAGTTGGTAAAACTTGGAAATATAAATTACTGACATTTAGGGTATTAATGTAAGTTAGCACAACAAAGGAAGCCAGTTGTCTGCTCAAAAACAAGTTGGTGAGTTGTTGTTACTTATATCTTTAAGTTGGGGTTCACAACAAGGGACAATAGTTCTGATAACTCTTATTTCTTTGTTGTGAAATTCGGTCATTAGCGAAAGCTAACTGATGCTAGCGGCTAACTGATGCTAGCTGCTAACTGATGCTAGCGGCGCTGCTTGTTACAGCTACAATAGTAGCCATTAGCGTATCAATGCTAACTCAAAATTGTGGTCGCAACATTAGCTGACATTTCATAGCGGCATTACAATCGTGCCAGAGAAATTCAGAGTTGAGCAAACTCAAAAACAAAACTTAAAATATTTAGTTTAATTGTCCAACTTAAAATTTTATCGAAGTTTTGTTGCCTTGAAATTTGGAGTTCACCCAACTTTTCTTTTTTTGCAGTGCACAATGAAATGAAGAATGTTGCTAAAACTGTCCACTGCTGTCTGCTAACAACCCCATAATGCAATGCATGTCATGGATATAAAAATAAACATTTTGGTAAAACTGCACCTGTCCGTGCTGAGACAACAGCAGCAACAAACTCTGGCTGTTTTCTCCCCTTAATGGCCTTCGCCACACCACAGCAGAAGGTGGGGAGGAGAAAGAAATCTGGGGGAAAAAAGCCAGTCAGGGCAGAACGCCAACATGTGAAATTACAACTATTGATCTCCAGTGCTGGAGAAAGCATTTCCACTGTGTTTGAATGCATTATTAAGGAGATACTGTTCACCACAACAGGTGGACAGCAGCCCGGCAGAACCGTGCTAGTATAATGTGTAGGATTGTCATAAGAGTCTCTGGCAGCGGTTTGTATGAGATTAGTATCTCCAGTGTCACATATTGTTGTGCTGTCATGTCTAGCACAATAACTCGGAACAACAAATAATCATTTCATCTAAACCCTATTATTATTTCATGCACGCCATGGCTAACAACATTATAAATTCAACAGCTGTTTTTTAAATCACAGCGTAACTCGATATGCTTTCAGGGTGAACTTGTGGCATCCAGAGGAAAATGTTAATTTGAGGGACTGGAAAGGCTACAAACAACGGGGTGATTTGAGTTTTTTTATGCCTGGAGGAGAGGAGAGGAGAGGAGAGGAGAGGAGAGGAGAGGAGAGGAGAGGAGAGGAGAGGAGAGGAGAGGCAGGGGAGGATTAAAGGTGATGGAAAGAGGTACAGTATTGTTTCTGAGGTGTGCAGAAGAGTGAAGGTTTTTCTTCTTTAGGCATATGGCTCTGAGACGTGTTTGTGTGGGAAGCGCTAAGTAATGAATTCATAATGAGAGCCAGACTTTGGACATCTTGCAATGCTACTTTGGTCCCACAGGGTAGAAGATGTCTCAGCGTTTCTGCCTGATTATACAGTACATACAGTCGGATGAACTCAATCCAAACTAAAATGTAAAATATCGAAACTACTATTCGGTCGCTTGTCTATTCTGCTCATTAATAATTTCAACATTTTTGGATGCCGGGGTAGACCAGGAAAAAAGGGACCCACTCATATTGGCTCATTTTGCAACGACAACTATAAACCCCTTTAATCCTCCAATAAATATAGATAGATAGATAGATAGATAGATAGATAGATAGATAGATAGATAGATAGATAGATAGATAGATAGATAGATAGATAGATAGATAGATAGATAGATAGATAGATAGATAGATAGATAGATAGATAGATAGATAGATAGATAGATAGATAGACTTTATTTATCCCAAGCTGGGAAATTAGTGTTGAAAATTAGTGAAAAAGTGTAGCAGCAGTATTACACACAGAGACAATAACAACACAATTAAATAATTAAATAAAAAGAACAACCTAGGCATACTTCAATCAATAAAATATAAAAATACAATAAAATACAATAAAATGTAATGTAAAAATAAAAATAAAGTGTCTAAAGAAGGAGTATGTATTAAGGAGTAGAATTCCAGTGCAGAATAAATATGAATATGCAGTATAAAAATGTTGTTGCTATGAAACAAATAAGGTGCAATGAACAGTGTGCATAAAAATCACACATAAAGTGCATATATACTGTACAGTGAACCACTGCTACCCTGAAAACACCCTAAGTGGGCCCTTAAAGCTACTACATGACAGCTGGATACTGTTAGGGCAGTTGTACATACAACGAGCCCTCCAGAGTCCACTGCCATCTTTCCACTACATGGTATGGCTCAGCTCCTCTCTACTCGCTCTTTTTGGATTTCCATTAGCAAATGTTGTAGATAGTACAGGGTAGCTGGTAGTGTTTAAAAAAAAAAAATCAAAGTATCAATTCATATCAAGAAGGTTTCACTACTCATTTTTGCAGAATGAGTACTCAGGTTTCAGCAACCTCAGATGCTTTGAATGTGCACTACCTCAAGAAGAATGTTGTCTTCATTAATAAATAAACCTAATAATACCTTGACAGCCAAATGAGAGCAAACACCTCACATAACATTTTTCTCAGTCGGGAGATACTGTATTATAGAATCTTTGTTATCTTGTTATCCTACTGTGTCATTTTTAATTGCTGTCAACATGCTTTCCACTAGGACATGGAGCAGCCAGCCAGTGGAAAAATAGCTGGTTAGGGGGGTCCCCCATTGAATTTTTTTCAAATTTGGTGGCCTCTCACACATTCTAATGCCTCTATTCCATCGAACCTGGTCTCACAGGAATCCGTGAAATAGCCACGGATTCGCTTAACTCAAAATCCGTGGAATAGCCACAGAATCACTCAAATTTCCGTGAAACTGACACGGATTTCGCTACAATGCAAGTTAATGCCAGTCATATCCCGTGGCTATTCCATGGATATTTGTTCCTATTGGTTTGTTCCAAGTCACGTGACTTTCAAGGTCCCGGCGGTCAGAACAAAAAACATGGCGGACAGTTCTCTCATTTTTTGTGAAAAAAATCAATATTTTGACTTAGTTTCTGCATAAAAATGGATTTTGATCACATTTCTAGCGAGAAATATATGTTTTATTTTCTAAATATTCACTCAGTGAATGTACATAATCACTTTGTATGTTGGAATAGCCACGGGATATAACTGTCATTAACTTGCATTGTAGCGAAATCCGTGTCAGTTTCACGGAAATTTGAGTGATTCGGTGACTATTCCACGGATTTGGGGTTAAGCAAATCCGTGGCTATTTCACGGATTCCTGTGAGACCATGTTGATTCCATCATATACACTGGTCTTAATGATTGCATAAGAATTATTTTGAAGGAGAATAAGGGTTCTTGTATATTTTATTCAAGGCACCTTATTTTGACAGACTTCTTGTAAATTCTGTGGTCAGTTTTGTTTCCACACTGTGCTCTTATTTTGACTACCACATGACTTTTAAATAGCCAAGTGAACGCATGTTTTTGTTTTTTATTCACTTGACCCTAATTTTTAAAAATGGTAGTCTGCAACACTTCACGGTACAAATGTCAAAGTACAGACATTGTTCCGTTTGGTTGCCAAAGAGAGAATTCAGAGAATGTTGCATTGAAGATGGGGATCAGCTGATAAAGCGACCCGCACTGAAGGGTTCCTATCTCCAGTGGAATACAAAATGGAGAAAAAGACCTGGTACCAAAAGTGAGTCAAGTCACAGAATATGATCACAATTGTTGGAAAGTAATACATACCAAGGTTACTATAGTTAACGAAAACTAACGAAATAACGAAAACTAGAATTGAAAAAACATTTTCGTTAACTGAAATAAAAATAAAAACTAGAGTTTTTTAAAAAACGATAACTAACTGAAACTGTATTGCGTGGTTACAAAACTAACTAAAATTATAGTGAAAATGTCCTTAGTTTTCGTTTTTGTCAACTTTTTTCATTCATAATTCAGTGTTTCTATTTGAACATGCAACACATGGTGAATATGTTTACTGAGACTGGGAACTAGAACCAAAATTCAAAACACCTGGAACTGTAAGAGTTAATAACCATATTGGGGCTGAGATGAATAAACCAAAGGAAATAAAGGCAAAATGTATTATGATCTATTTCAATCTCGCACCCAACAGCCCATTACAAAAAAACTAAAACTAATAAGAACTAAACTAAAACTAAGCATTTTCAAAAAATAAAAACTAAACCAAAACTAGAAAACTCACTCAAAAAACTAACTAAAACTAACTGAATTTGAAAACAAAAATTCACAACGAAACTAAAACTAAAACTAATGAAAAATCCAAAACTATTATAACCACATACAATGATACATACACACATACAATGTCCTTTGCAGAACAGAAAATCACTGTAGTTTCTAATATGTAATTATATAACCATCACAAATTTACCAGATGGTTGATATGGTGCAGAGAAAAATTATTTACTCTAATTTTTTTTTGCCTTGCAAGCTTGGGCGCTTTGACGAGACCAGAGTGCAAAGCTTCACGTTGCATAACATGTAATAAAGTTTAAGCTTTTTGTCTGTTTATATCTCACCCAAAAGTAATGCAGCTGAAAGCCTTTCTACGGCTGGGCCTCTGTGACTGCTTTCCACATTTGCTTCTGTTGGAGTGCCATAAAAAAAAGCATTTGGTTGGTTCAGATTTGCACAAAGTTGATGATGACCTGTATTTTCCAGCCCATTCATAGCTTTCCTAAAAATGTTGAAATAAGCAGCCATCCAGTAGCAACCTATTACACAAACTCCTGAGTTACATAACCTAAAAATCCATTTTTTCTTATGAATTCCAAGCCACACTAAAAGGCTCAAAAGAAATTACTTCCACCACCTTTAAGCTTTATTTTCATAATATCAAAATCAGTCCATCAACTTGGGATTACGCAGAGTAAAGTCACTAAACCTCTCTCCCTTTTCATTCCTCATAGATGTTGCTGCGTTATTGTAGTAATCCACAAGAGACGTTCAAGAGATATAAAAAGAAATAAACAATAAGCGAATGCTCACATATTACAACACTGTTTGCTTTGCATAACGTACTTTGAGATCATCTCGATATGACTTCTTAAAATCCTAAAATCTGTTATGTCATTCGAAACATAACAGAGATAACTTTATGACGAATGATGTCATGGAAATATGGAACAGGAAAGTTTAGGATTGAAGTTTTTCCATTCTCTCAAATGCTTAATCATTCTCACCCACTAATAAGATTGGTACAGTTATACAATATATTGCACCAGATCTTAGATTGTCATCTGAAATGAAGTCTTTCCTCCTGACAACAATTTAACTGGTGATTCAGTGTTAATATGCAGCCTGTAAAGAAAAGCACCTGCAGCTATAAAGCATTTAGCTTTACAGACCTGCTATAGATGATCATAATTACACTGCTACCTATCTAACCTCCTACATCTAATATTATTTTGTCACATGCAGACTTTTGTTTCTCGTGCTGTGCCTTCCCAAAGAAATCAATTTTAATCTGAGAGCCGATATGTTTTCATTACTTATTCAAAATGTTTTCATTTTATTTCTCAACATTGACTGAATAGATAAGAGCCGAGTGGGCAACGGAAAAATAATAAAAGTGTCCTTCCTGAATAATAGATAGGGTAAATTGCTTGGGGACAGATTATCATTTGAGAAACTGAGAGATGATTATAGCAGTGATGTGGAGAGCAGATCGCCACTGCCAGAGAGGCTCCTTGGGAATAAGGTGTGTGTGTGTATGCGGTATAAATTAGCTCGGCCAGCGATTCAAAAAGTGGGTCTGAGGAGCCGCGGGGGTCTGTGAAAAGTTTTTAAATTCATTAATTTTAATTATAATGATATCAAAAATGCATGCATGTATTTATTAATGTACTTTTTTTGTTTTTTTTTGTTTTTTTGACATTTATTTTTATTGAGCGCTGATAGTACAGAACATGTACAAAAATACAACATTCACAAAAGAAAACTTGGACCAATGCTCACATAATTTTTTGTTTTTTGTATGAATTACCCCCCCCCCCCCCCCCCCCCCCCAAAAAAAAAAAAAAACCCAACAACAACAACAAAAAAAAACAAACAAAAGAAACAAGAAACAAAACCAAAACAAAACATGAAGGACACTGTATGCATTGCAATAACAATAATACTTATACTTATAGTAAGGAAAAACAATACAAAAAAAACAAACAACCTAGGCTCACCATTGCTGATGTCGTGTACTACACACTACAGTTATTTGTTTTATTTATTACAAAATGATTCCTATTTCAACTTATAACATCAAAAAATTGTTTAAATCGCATTTTTTCATAGATTGCATTCGAACCTAACAAATCTACAACCCATAGAATCTGCAAACATGTTCATCAAACATCTCTGCTGGATACTCGATTGTGTATTCAATATTTGTGTCAAATTATTGATTTCTGTAGAAAATACAGCGTGATAAATGGGATAATGTACAGTGAGCCAGTCATTATTGCAAAATAAACCCTGACAGGGGACACACCCTCAGTTGAAATGCCATCTTTGTGTGTTCGCAGGCTCTCTCATTGGTTAGTTTTTATCTATAAATCTGTTCTTGGGCTGCGTCCCTCTCAACTCAACATGGTCTACACTCTCAAAATATTATTCAGACGCTGGTGCCAAGAGTAAGAACGGAGTTAGGTAAGAAAGCTTTTAGTTACACCTCTTTATCATGGAATAATTTGCAAAAGGACTTGAAACTGTCTGAACTGATCACAATCGGTTAATTTCAGTGTGACTGCTCCTTATAAGTCTCTACTGAGGCTCCTTCAGTGTTGTTGTGATGGCTGTATTTGTATTTAATTGTTTATGATAACTGTGTTTGAATATTGTAACTATTGTTACTATTGTAACTATATATATATATATATATAATGCAATAATGACACCCTTGCTGTAAATAATCCCGTAAGTAATACATGTCTAATATTCCTAAGAATATGTTTCTCTTGTATTATTCTTTCACATAATGACAACTATAGATCAGTGGTGGAAAAATAATTTAGATCCCTTACTTAAGTAAAAGTACTAATACCACACTGCAGAATTACTGCACTACAAGTAAAAGTCCTGCATTCAAAACTTACTGAAGTAAAAGTACAAAAGTATCAGCATCAAAATGTACTTTAAAGAACTCTGCAGAATGCCCCCATTCAGGTTGTTAAGAATAAATAAATACTCAGGTACCTCAAAATTGTACAGTACTTACACTGTAAATGTACTACTTGCATTCCATCCGCTATAGACTTGTAAAGATATGTATTACATTTATTCCAAGGGATAAAGACGACACTTTCTCTAATATATTCTCTGTTTTGTAAGGTGTCCTTGGCTGGAAAAAAGGAGAAACTCTGAGCTACTCCATCAGTTTGACCTGAATAATAAAAATCTTCACTGAATAAGTACGCCTGATCACGAAAACTGGAAAGAAAGAGAGAAAATAGAGAAAAAGTAGAATAAATGAAACACAGTCTCCATGTTTAGACTAAGTGAATGTGCACACTAGTCTCAGCTGGGCTGAACGCAGAGGGCGGGAAGGCACCAACAACTGAAAACTAAGCAGCATCTACAGACGCTCCTGCGCTCTCTGTGATAATGTGATGTGGTCGGAGCTGTCCTTGGTGCTGAGTCTGCGGGGACTCCGCCGACAACAAATTGCAGTAACTTTTGATCTGCATCCACCTACACTGTGTCTGTGTGTGTGTGTGTGTGTGTGTGTGTGAGTTTTCTACGTGCGCAAAGACAAAACAAACACAGCTGGCTCTCCTGGCACCCTGCCACGCATGCAAACCCCTCTTTACTGCCTACAAATGCGCGTTTTCCAGATGAATAATACACAGCGAGAAATGACAAATAGTCGAAGTGATGAAAGATTTAACATGTGGGAGCCTGAAAGCAAAATGGGTTTCATCTCCTGAATGTGACGCGGCTCCTGGAGCCGATTAAACAGGGACAGCGCGATTCCCTCCCCTCCGGTCGTGATGCAGTGAACCTGCTCTGCGCAGAACCAGGCTCGCTGTATAAAAACGGCTGCACTTCCACAGACGGATCACAACAACAAGGGGACACGAGCGCGTCAAGCCACTGCGGCTCGTCAACCAAAAACTAAACCACAAGCCGGCACAGACGCAGACATGCAGGCCACGAAGAACGGAATCTGTTGGAGACTTTTTCTATTTTCATGCCTGTTTTTGGAGAGTTCGTGTCAAGACTTTGGCGGGCAGACGCAGTTCATTTGCACGTCCGTACCAAAGGATATGGACATTTGCGCAGCCACTTTGCAGAACAGTGTGCCGGGTGAGGACTTGAAGACCACCGTTATGCAGCTGCGGGAGACGGTTTTGCAGCAGAAAGAGACGATCATGAACCAAAAAGAGACTATCAGAGAACTGACTTCAAAGTTGGCTCGGTGTGAGAGCCAGAGCGGCGCCGAGCCCGGGGACGCGCGGCCGGGGGGCAGGAGGAAAGACGCTGGGACCAAAAACACAATGGGGGATGTATCGAGGGGCCCCGCTGACACTTTGACGCAACTATCACAGACTTTACAGTCGCTGAAGCAGAGATTAGAAAACCTGGAGGTAGGCTGCTGCTTCTGGGGACATTTTAACACTTTGGGTCACTCTGCGCAAAGCTCCACACCACTTTTCTCAACACCAAAAATAATAATTATTACAATAAAGACAACTCAGATCTCTTAAATCTTGTGATCTAATGAAGATAAAAATAAATCTCACCAGATATAATACTTTATAACATTAAGTTGCTTGTCCAGAAATTATGCATTAAGTCTAGAAAGTCAATCATACATGTAAAATCCTTCTTTTCCACCCTAACAGCAATTCAGCAGAAGTAACAACTCGGTGCAGGCAAACAGCCTCAAAGACCTGCTCCAAAGTAAAATCGACGACCTGGAGAAGCAGGTGTTGTCCCGAGTGAACAGCATCGAGGAGGGGAAGCCCGGACTCCGGAATGAGACGGAGCAGCGTGGGAGAGTGGAGTCCACCCTCACATCTCTCCACCAGAGGATCACCGACCTGGAGAAAGGTAGTTGGGGGGTTTGCGCACAGAAAGTAAAGCAGATGTGGGAGAGTTGGTAATGTAGATGTGGATGGGGTGGAAGGATCGATGATCAAGGAGTGATTTTTATCAGCAATCGAGAGGAGATCGCCACAGTGTGGCACATATGATGAGGAAAATTAGAGAGAGAGAGAAAAAATCTACTCTCTGCACATCCAGCGCAGTTCGGCATTATAAGCTTTTATGACCTCAGCAGTCGATTTAATGTTTTACTCATCCGCGCAAAGCTGGAGCAGCCCGGTGTGTTCTGCAGCTTCCTGCTCTAATTCATGCAGATTAAACCATTTCAGACACGCAGTGAGCGACCTTCATTAGAGAAGTTAAACCACGGTGCGCTCTCGGTTTGGGACCCCTCTGGTGCCATAATGCACAAAAAAAGAGGGGGGGAAGTGTGGCAGTAAAATAGTGAGGTGTGGCAGCGGAAGAAAACCAGAAATGATTAACAAGGCCAGCACTCCTTTGGTAGATTTATCATGCGAGATTAAAGCAAATCTGGATTTGTTGTGTAACGTGTAATTCCTGCAGTATGTAAATCCCCAGAATGTGTGCGTTGGGATGATATATCTGTGTTTGACAAAATGAAATAAAAATATCTATTTCTTCTCCGCAGGTCAAAGGGAAAACAGGCCTCTGGATAAATTCCAGCTCACGTTCCCGCTGAGAACCAACTACATGTACGCAAAAGTGAAGAAGAGTTTGCCAGAGATGTACGCCCTCACGGTGTGCATGTGGCTCAAATCCAACGCGTCTCCAGGAGTGGGCACACCTTTCTCCTACGCGGTTCCGGGTCAAGCCAACGAGCTGGTCCTCATAGAGTGGGGCAACAACCCAATGGAGATACTCATCAACGACAAGGCATGTGTAACGCTGAGTAGAGATGCTGCCATGTATTGATTTTTCACTGGGAGTGTGTGAGTGTTGGCTCACTGCAGCAAACCTTCACGTCATATCTGTCTTCTTCTAGGTTGCTAAGCTGCCTTTCCTCATCAATGATGGGAAGTGGCATCACATCTGCGTCACCTGGACCACTCGTGATGGGGTTTGGGAAGCTTTCCAAGATGGCGTCAAGAGGGGGAGTGGAGAGAATCTGGCTCCATATCATCCTATCAAACCGCAGGGCCTGCTGATCCTCGGGCAAGAGCAGGTAACCGCAAAACACACTCCATGTAGGCCACACCTTGTGCTTCAAACCACACATAAAGTAGATTTGGAGAACTTTTTTACTGCTTTATTAACTGAAACAGGATGATGGGGCGGGACATAATGCATATGGATAAGATACCGACCGATTTGGGATTTTTGAGACCGATAATAATTCACAAATTACCAATATATGAGCCAATAGAGCAAATTTTTTACCTTTTCTATGTGGACTGTGGAGCAGTACTCAGAAAGCTACTTTCTTAACAAACACCTCGATTAATTTCATTATGCATACATTGACTTATATTATCAACCATTTGTAGAAATTAAAAAAGAGCAATAAAAAGATAAATAGCTAAAAAAAAACCCCCAGTACTCTAACTTTTAAAATCACTTATTGACTATTTAAATAAAAAGAATGAAAAATAAAAAATAAAATAAATAGCTAACATCATTTCTAAATCTAATGCTAATGCTTGATAATGGCGTGGTGTAGCATTGTCACTGTTTTCTGGCATGACGTCCTGAAAAAAAACACATTTTATAACAAACACGCTGATATCGATAGATACGGAAATGTCTCTGATGGGCCAATATCGGCCGATAAATAAGTCAGGCCCGAATAGGCATTATCAAAAGACGTTTAGGTGTGTGTAGGGATGGGCAATATGATGATGTATATCGTCCAAACTATATAAAATGTCAAAATATATTTTTTTCTATATCTTTTCTTCTGCAACGTCGAAAAACCAGCGGCCACTCTACACTATGGCAATTTTTACGTCATTTAGATGATGATTTGGATAATTTATAGAATTATAACTTACTATATTTTTAGATTTTGGCCCGAGGTGCGTGTCATGACGTGGAATATTAGCTAACAAGGTGGAAAAGTAATTTTTCCATTTCATTGTGACATAAAAAAATTCAATTTTCAAATCCAACCTCTCTGAAAATCACATAATAGCTTTATTAAGGTGATTAGATCTTTTAAATGGAACTCATCAAGAACCCCAGTGTATTGAAGATGACTCGTTCAATTTAATCAGTCAAAAAAAAAAAAAATCCAGATAATCCAAGAGGCAATTTTGTTCTTTCCATGAAGCTGCCGGAGAAGAAAAATCACATCATCCTTGATTAAATCCATTTGTCTTTTCCACAGGACACGCTCGGAGGAGGATTTGATGCCACTCAAGCTTTTGTTGGGGACCTGGCAAATTTTCACATCTGGGATCGGAAGCTATCTGTCGGAGAGATATACAATCTAGCGACATGCAGCAGCAAGGCGCAAGTGGGCAACGTTTTTGCGTGGATGGAGACGAGCCTTGATATTTACGGAGGTGCCTCGAAGTGGACATTTGAAGCTTGTCGCCAGCTCAACTGAACTGCAGGGAAGAGAAGATCAATGCATTTGTTAAAGCCACTCTGTTGTCACGGCATCGGTAAAATAATTTGAAAGATCAGGATTATTTCAAAGAATAGCATCTGGAGTTATTATAGATATTTGAAAACATCATTTGTGGACACTTGATAGATTTTTACCAGATACTCATGTGGGACAGGTCACTGCAAATGGACACTTTGGCATCCTGCGGTGCTTGAATGCACCGTCAGGTCTAGTTGTGGTTTTGGAAAAAGCAAGTGGATGTCGCTCCGGAGAGCAGAGGATGCTCTCGGAGACCACAATGTCAGGCCAGCATCAAAAATACAGTAGGAGGTCATGTAGTTTATAGCCAACAGATGTCACGCGATTCAACAAAACGACTGACTTCTTCAAACGTCTTTTCTGTCTCGACTGCCAGGGATTTTCACTGTGAAAAAGGACAAGGTGGACTTCTTTAAACGGAACGTGCTCTTCAAGGGGTCATGAAATAGACGACATTGTTTCTCTCTCACTATTCTTTCCCTACCACCACCTGCTTGACGTGATTTTGTGTAAAGAATGACGTATTTATTGCCAACATTGGAGCCTGAGTGCCTTGGGCTGTTGAAAAAAAATCTCAGCACATTCATTATGATTTGCAGAGTGTTAGTGTTTATTTTGTTGTAAATTAATTTAGAAAAAGAGGTGTTTCTCATAACACTCCGAATGAGGTTTGGATCAGATCGTTTGTTGTAAAATGCAATTCATTGATGATAATGACGCATTTTGCAGATGTTTGTACTTAAATGGGAATGTTCTCTGTACAGTAACAGCATGTCTTAACTTCTGTAAATGCTGCGTCAGCATCTATGATCTTTGCTTTTACTATCCGACTTTTGGGTTGAGATTTTATACTGTATTGTTATATGCTTAAAGCATGGCAACACGGACAGATAAAAAAAAGTTCTAGTTTTTGTAATAAATTGTGATACTTGAATCATATACAGGTGTTAAAATATTTATTTGAGTAATATGCACATCATGATGCATGGGTCTAATTGAATGTGGTCTCAATTTGCTACAATTAAAAGGTCTAAATTTGACCTTACGAACCATAACTTGTTCTCCTGAATGTACATTGTAAGTTGGGCATTTGATCTTTTGCTGCTATAATCAATATTTCAATATTTTCAATGGGTCACGTGACAACTTGCATGTGAACTACTGCACACCTGCTCAGCAGAAACTAGTTAGTGAACACAGTGGAGTGTTTAGCAGCTAGAGAGACACGTTTGTTTCTCAGGACTTGGTGGAGAACAAAAACAGAGCCAAAACCAGAGTGAATATTGGTCTAACGTTCATCAGGTGTCTTTTAAAATATGACTCCTAACTAATAATTATGTTGCTCTGTCTCGGCCTGGTGTGTTAACCCATTGAGGCCTAGAATGGCTGTAAAACCTCTGGGCGATTTTAAAATAAGCCCCTAAAACCTGAAGTTTTTCTGGAAATTCAACAGAAGTGTCAACGCTTCTGCTAAATAATAGATTTTTCAGCCTCTGCAGATAGAAACGAAATTCAAAAAGTATTTGAGAGCTTATACAAATACTAAAAAAAAGACGTATCCGCTTTCCAGGCTTCAATGAGTTAATAGGCAATAATAATATGACAGTTTTCACAGCTTGTTTATGCTGCCCCCAAGTGGTAAATAAATCAGTTATTAGAAATGTAAAACTGGGATAGTAACCACTCAAGGAAATGTACTTCTGCAGCTCCTTTTTGCCCCATTTTCAGGCTTAAGAAAAATCAAATCCATGACAGGAAACCTTGTCATTTCAGAGAGAGAGGGCTCGTTGGCCTCTCGGCTGTTCTACACATGCACATGCACGCCCCTTCAGATGGTAAAAGCCTGATTCAATGGTAGCATCAACAGCCTTCACAAAGTAACCCGAAAAAAGATAGACTGTCTTTTCAAAAAGAGAGTAAAAGAGAGTCTGACAATAAATGCAAAATCTCGACATTGGTTAAGCATTTCAGAGATGAAAAGAAGATGTAGTTAATAATTTAGCCTTCTGCCGCCAAAGGGCCACGGCTGCTGCCAATTCAAGTTCATGTTTATGAAGCCAATAGAGACTGGAATCGTAGTCTATCATCTCCAAGGGCTTTACAGGCCACACTTACAAAGACAACAGGATGGTCATTTTCACAGAATTGCTTTTGCTTTTACTATTGTGTACTCAACTGTAGATCAATGTAAAACACCATGAGCAAATAAGCTAATGAAAGTGGGCACGTTATAACAAAAAGGTGGCCAAGACAAATCAGGGCTACTCTCCAGTCAACACAATACATACACTTCCTGAGAGACTACGTCTGTATGCTGTACAGTACTATACAGTACAGTAGCCTCTTTATCTCAACTATTAAGAGGTAGTGGAAAGGCCCCCCAAAAAATCATTACCACATTAAAATCTTCCCAGAGGCCAACAGACATTAAACATCGACTAATTTGCACCTTTCTCTGTAGCTTCTTTATACCCGACGATACTTGGTTACAATAAAACTGCTACAATGAACACTAATTCTGAAGCTCTGAGCCAGTGAATTTAAGACCTGATCTCTTTCCCCTTTGCTTTTTCATCAAATTCTCACAAAAACATCCCTAAAATGTGTGAAGGACCACAAAACATTTAAAAAATGTACTAAACACGGGTCTAGACTTTTAATTTTTGGGGGCATTTTGTAGCTTTTTATCGACAGTAGAGATATTTAGAGTGACTAGACTTGACACTCAGACATTGACAGACATTCTTCCAAGGTCCTCACAATATTTTTTATAATGCTTACCATGAGCACAAACACACTTTGCAATGTCAATGTATCAGAAACATTTCTGCATGTGGGATTTGAAGTTTTCATCCTGTGTTCATGAAGAATGGACGAAGGATAAAGAAAGTAAGTTTGCCTTTGCCTTTCAAAAAGTCATCTTTGTTAAGTGAGAATCAATGAAACAAGGAGGTGAAGTTCATGAGAACTTCTAGAGGAGTACACATCAGCATCTTGAGTAGACATAAATCATGTTGAAGAGGAAAGGAGACACCATTAAATGTAGACTGTGAGTACACATATTTCACATATTGCATATATTGTAAACACCTGGTTATTTCTGTCAACAATAGGTTGACGTTGAGGTCATTCATCTCAAGCTATGCAGTGTCTCAAATTAATCAAAGCTGACACCGCTCGCATTAGAGGATGTAGCAGGGTCTGAGGGTCCACCCTTTATTGTTATGGAGGTCATACGCTTCCACCACAGTCTGGTCACATGTCCCGCAAATTGGTTTCCATTCTCTACCACTGAGGTAGAGGGCCGTCTTTACATCATTAGCTTTTCCCCAGGCACCAGACAAACAGCCCCTGCCTATCGCACAGCCATTACAGACAGATACTGTGACACTCCTGGGGTTGGATTTCAGTTGAGAACCAAAAGTCACACAAAATCAAACTTACATATCCACACACACACGGACATGTACAGACAGAAACACACAAACGCAGCATTATCTCTTCTTGAGTGGCCACTGGAGGCCTGGGAAGAAATCGACTTCCTCTCACTTATCCACATCCAACTGGCCCTTTTGACCTACAGACCACAATTCTCCAAATCAGGGTTTTTTTTTCTCTTGACCTAAATCTTGCCCCACATCTTGTCAGGTGTATTTTGGGCACAGCCATCTAATAGCCAGCCTGTTGACCTATCCCGAGCTTCCCTCAGCCCTAATTGGTTTGTGCCAGCATGCACTCCGATTCAAATTAGCTTACAGAAAAGGTCAAATATGAGGTGCATTTTGTCCACCACATCTGGCTTCTCTGAGTTCACTCTTTATCTGAATAGCACATGACAAATTCATCACTGACAGTTTTTAACTGTGTCCATTGAGAACTATGTTAGTATCCTTGAAATGACATTGAGGTAATGCAGACAGTACTGAGCTGTTTTAGTGAAGTGACAATGTGGATAATAAGCCTTTATATCATTCTGGAGACCATGAATTCGCTGCATGTCAAATTACTATGCAGAGCCAGCGTCCAATTGCATGATTTGGAGCTGGAGTCGCCAGTTCTGGGTAATTGCTGCTTAAAACACAAGTAAACATCCGACTTTTTCTCATAAATTTTGTTTCCACTCACATATATCAGCAATTATCTCTGTTTACACTAAATAGAGAAATGAACTAAACAAGCTCAGAATGAAGCAACGAAACAAGCTCAATGATAATGTTAACATGCTGATGTTTGTCAGGTATAATGTTTACCATCTTAATTTAGTATGCTAGTATGCTAACATTTCGTTATTAGGCTATGGAAGTTGAACGTGTGTACCAAACTTCACAGTAATCAATCCTATTGTTATCAATATATTTCACTGAAAAGCTAAATGTCAACCTAATTGCTTTAGCCAATCACATTTAAATGTAAGAACATTACAGATACATTTAGATACAATGAGAAACTCATCATTTAACACATCAAAGTGTTATCAGGTTTTGAGAAGTACTACTGCACAAAGCTGCTTGAAGCTTGCAGCTCAAGGAAGGCCGTTTAAGCATTTATTCCATATCCTTGATATCAGACTTTAGTGTCCTCCACTAGTTGGCTCTTTGTCAGTACTAGTTGTGCACTTGTTTGTACTAGTTGGACATTTTGTTGTACTAGTTGAACAATTCTTAGCAACTAGTGGAACATTTGTCCAATTAGTTCCAGCTGAATCTTTACTAGCGACGTACTAGCAGCACTAAAGTCTAAACTAGTCAGCTGTTTAAAGCACTAGTGGTCTTGTGGACCAAACTAGTAATACTAAATGTCTTACTAGTTAACTAGTGAGCTGCAACAGCTCTCACAGGTTATCTAGTAAACATGGATTCAGCTTACTCATTTACTAGTGAGCTACAGTTCCCAGCACTAGTTACCGACTGAGAGTCAAAGTGATTACTAGTTAACTAGTGAGCCTCAAAATATTTACTAGTTATGTCACGTGATGTCCAAAAAGCCTACTAGTGACACTACGGAGAGACATTTTGAATTTACTAGTTAACTAGTAGACATTTTGGGCCGCACTAGTTAACTAGTGAAGTCCAGAAACAGTCCAACTAGTGAACTTGTGAGTTTTTTGGCTTTTACTAGTTATCTAGTGCAGTAATTCTCAACCTTTTTGAGTCGCGACCCCCAATTTAACATGCATGTTGTCTGTGACCCCCGCTCACTGAACACAATCTCACATGCACAGTTCAGATCACCCAAAAAGACACAAAATGACCAAAAAAAGATGCAAAATTACAAAAAAAGACACAAAATGACTAAAAAAGACACAAAATGACAAAAAAAAGACACAAAATGACAAAAAAAAACAAAATTACAAAAAAAAGACACAAAATTACCAAAAAAAGACACAAAATTACCAAAAAAAGACACAAAATGACCAAAAAAGACACAAAATGACCAAAAAAAATACACAAAATGACCCAAAAAAAGGCACAAAATGAAAAAAAACCCCACAAAATTACCAAAAAAAAGACACAAAATTACCAAAAAAAGACACAAAATGACAAAAAACCCACAAAATTACCAAAAAAAGACATTAAATGACCAAAAAGACTAGTGGAGACAAACACAGTGGAGACAGAGCTGACTTCCAAAATGATTTGGCGACCCCCAGAAATCATCTCGCGACCCCAATTGGGGTCGGGACCCCAAGGTTGAGAATAGCTGATCTAGTGGAGGAACCAAACGTCTGAATATAGGGATTTGGATAAAGGATATGGAATAGATACTCAAACAGCTTGCCATACAAGGCTACATTAGCTACTACTGGCATCCAATCTACAGATTCGTCAGTGGTCATGATGCATTGTGGGTAATGTAGGTGCTAGGTTTTGACAAGGAAGAAATTTGTAGCGTTGGGCTTTCCAACGCTGACAGTCTGTGGTGAAGGGTTAAATCTAACTAATTTAACAGCCATCTCTCCAGTTATCCCACTACAATTCTCACAGTTCTTTGCAATGGCTGCTGTACACATATAACTGTCTAAAAGCAGCCATGGCCACTTCATGCACCAAAAAACAAACTCCAGGTTTGAAAACATTGTCCATAAACCAATGGGAAACATGACTGTGAATATTTCCACTTCTTCTTACAGCCCATAGTCTAGCAGAAAGTTTGTCCAATTTATTCTAACTGCTCTGACTACTGACGGGCCGGTTGTGTCAAAGGGGGTAAACAGACCATACGTTACAAAGAGACCCTGCCTCTTGTACTCAAAAGTCAGTGTATCAGTGGGACAGTAGAAAATATCCCCTACCCAAAGACTGCTTACTGTTTTATAAGGCAAACACATGAAATGTCTCATCAAGTGGCTGATGAAAAATTCATGACAAGAGAATAGGAAAACAAACAGAAACTCTAGGTGGGCGTAAAAGACATTTAACTGTCCCACTGATGCTGAATAAGAGCCGTTTTTGCTGGGAAATTATAATACTGGTGACACAGGCAATCTGTTGATAAATGTTGCTCAGGGAAATGCATTTTTAATGGCAAAGAGATTATCAGCACAAATAGAAAACAGTAATATTCAAGGGTTTGATTGTATAATTTGCTTAAATCATCAGTATCCCTTTATTGGATTATACGGTGCTCACTGCAAAAATGCTGAGACATGTTTTTATTTTGCAGCATTTTTAGCATTTTATAGTTCAGAGTGAGGGGAACAAGATTTATAAAATTCTGGCCTAGATTCAAACAAACATCAGAAGTCTTTTGTATCATCATTTTGCATTGATACTGTGTGTGTTTTCAACACAATACTGATCCAATTCCCTTCTAATAGTGTTATGAGTAATATCTTAATGCTCTACTTAAATCTCATTATACAAGAGCTTTGGCCTGCAGTGCTGATGATGAACTCCCTATCTTCGGTATAATACAACAGAGTAATTGTCTATTTTGAACGTGCTTTAAATGCTGCCAATGGAGAGCCACACAAAAGGACTTTGGCTTGCATGGTGAGGCAGAATATACATGAGACACACATCCAACCATACTTGTCCTTAATCTCAGAGCTACTTCGGCAGCTGTCAGGGTGGTGCTCAACCCTCCATGCCACTGAATGAATAATTGATTTTCTCCCGACATGGGAAATTCCCCTTTTAGAGTATCCCCCCAACAAACCTCGCACCAAATATATGCAAAAAATGTCCTTCCTCAAGGGAAACGCAAACACAAAATCACACCAGTATTCCTCTAATGCTTGCTTGAAGTGTTTGCCAGATGAGTATGTATCTAATTACTTCTCATGGGAAGAGATTATTTGGGATTGTTTTAAGTGTAAACACTATAGTTGCTCAATTTTGTTTGTACTTTAAAGACACATTATGAACTCCACAGTGTACGCTTGGGATAGTCGTGTTGGCAGTGTGACAGGCAGCGCTGTGTCTGCTGGAGATTCATGTGATGAACACTTCCACAGGTGCCAGGGTGTTACTTACTGTAGGATGTCAGAGACAAGCCAACACAGCCACCAAAGAAAGAGCTTTTACAGTTCGACAGGTTCCGTGTTTATTACAGAATGAAGGGATTCACACTTCAGGGACCAAATCAAAGCCATGTTGAGTTTGTTGTCTCTTTCGGCAATGTTGTTGCAATGCTTAAGGCTACGTTTACACGAGGACGGTCTGAACAGAAGACGCAAAAGTGGCGTGGCGTCTTCACTTTTTATTCCTCGTTTAGACGAGCGTTTTCAGGAGGAAATCTGCTGCATACGGTGACGCAAAAGTGTGTGAAATTGGATTGTATGCAGCCAGGCGGCATCACTTAAAGCGATAAGAGCATCTTTGGGCATGCAGAAGTTTTCACGCCACGTATTTTCATCAGCTACTCCTTCCACAAAGTTCTCCACCATCACTAGATCTCCCAGGTCTCGTTCACAGCCGTCTGGCTCGCCTCCAACGAATTGGTGCATCCAAAATGTGATGGAGGTAATTACAGATCCTTCTCTGTTCACTAATACTATCTGTACATATCCTGGACATTTGGTGGAAAGACTCCTGTAAGTTTATTAGAGCTGCCAGAGCAGCTTGAAGGTCCGACGCATGGAAATAATCCCACGTTTGTTTATTTCCTGTACTGGAGCATGTATGTGACGTAAACACATACGTGACGTGAGCAGATCAGATCAGAGTTTTGCATCTTGTCAGTGTAGACGACACGCTACGGAGGAGCGGATTTATCTTTTCCACTTTGGAAGGTGGTTTCAGATTTTTGCGTCTTTACGCCCCAAAAACGCCGTCACCGCCTTAACGAAAGGCACTTCCGATAAAATATTTTGACGTTTTTACCCGCAAGCGTCCTCGTGTAAACGGGGCCACAGCCACCAAAGAGCTTTTACAGTTCGACAGGTTCCGTGTTTACCATTACAGAATGAAGGGATTCACACTAAAGGGACGAATCAAAGCCATGTTGAGTTGGTTGTCTCTTTCGGCAATGTTGTTGCAATGCTTAAGTGTTCAGAAAAGCAACACCCTAACAGTGTTGTTCAAACTGATCTTGGCACACTTTGGATTGCTCAGGCCGTTGTGTTAAATGTTTCCAGCTGGAGTTTAATATTCAATGAAACAGAACTACATCATCAGCAAATAGAGAAATTCACACTCAACTTACCCAAACTTGATTTAGCTTAACCTTGTGATACAAACACTGAAAATCACATAAAATTAAGTAATAAGCCACTTCACTTTGCTAAATTCACTCTGTACATCACAGCCTCAAGTTACTACATCTAGCTGGCAATGTTCATGAAATAAATACCTTTTTTTTATTTAATTTAGAACAAATAATCATTCTTTCACAAATCAATGTAGTTCTTTAATGAGGTTTAGCAAAATCATTGCCACCCAACACACAGCCCGCCCCATTAGGACATTAGGAGCAAGTAAAAAAAAAAGTTATTATTATGTTGAGGTTACATTATAATCGTTATGTGCCTGTCTACAATTCGAAATATTATGCCCACTTTGCTCTAGCTGTTGTCACTTACTTGTTGCTTGTAGCTTTGGATAAAAGAGCCTGCTAAATATGCCATTTCCTCCTGATGACCCCTCAGTCTCTGCACGCATCTCTGACTGCCTCTCAGACATCGCCACATGGATGAAGGCACATCACCTCCAGATGAACCTCTTAAAAACTGAACTGCTGGTCCTCAAAGCTAAACCTACAATACACCACGACATCAACATCAAAATTGACTCCCTGTGTTTTGCCCCCACCAGGGTGGTGAGAAACTTAGCGGTGATGATTGATGACCAACTCACCTTTTCCAGTCAGGTCACCTCAGTTACCTGGTCATGCCGCTTTGCACTTTACAACATCAGAGAAATCAGACCTTACCTAACTCAACATGCCACTCAACTCCTGACCCAAGCTGTCGTCACACTGCAAAAAAGCCAACTTGTGTTTTTTGGCCTAAAACAGTGATTTAAGTTGGTAAAACTTGGAAATATAAATGACTGACATTTAGGGCAATAATGTAAGTTAGCACAACAAAGGAAGCCAGTTGTCTGCTCAAAAACAAGTTTGTGAGTTGTTGTTACTTATATCTTTAAGTTAGGGTTCACAACAAGGGACAATAGTTCTGCTAACTCTTATTTCTTTATTGTGAAATTCGATCATTAGCGAAAGCTAGCGGCTAACTGATGCTAGCGGCACTGCTTGTTACAGCTACAAGAGTAGCCATTAACGTATCAATGCTAACTCAACATTGTGGTCGCAACATTAGCTGACATTTCATAGCGGCGTTACAATCGTGCCAATTCAGCACATTGCAGAAGTAAAAGTTAAAAGTTATTACAATGTAAAATTATAAGTTAGTACAACTTACAGTTGAGTTGACAAAAATCTGAATTCAGAGAAAAACAAAACTTAAAATATTTAGTTTAATTGTCCAACTTAAAATTTTATTGAAGTTTGTTGCCTTGAAATTTTGAGTTCACCCAACTTTTCTTTTTTTGCAGTGCATCTCTAAGCTTGACTACTGTAACGCTCCTGACGGCCTGCACAGTAAAACCCCTTCATCCAGAACACTGGCTACCTGTTGCAGCCGCATTCAAGTCAAATCTCTAATGCTGGCCTACAAAGTTGTCTCCGGTACTGCACCCTTCTACTTGAACGCCCTGATTCAGGCATACGCTACCTCACGACTGTTGCGCTCTTCCAGTGAATGGCGCCTGGCTCTGCCATCCATATATTTAAGGCAATCCAAAGAGAGTACCTTCTCTCCTCCACATGACATTTCTACTCCTTAAAGAATTGTCACTAGCACTTATTGCACTATACCTTGATTGTTTCCCTTTTCTGTAACAAAACAAAAATATTGCTAGCCTTTCGGCAACATAGTGAGAGAAAAGTGAGCATAATAGGCTGCAAATAGAAGCATGCAAGCTAACTAAAGTTACATTGTTAACTTAGAATAGACGTTTGTGGCCGCAAAGAGTTCTATTTCTTCAAGGAAGTGACAGGACACAGCGGGACATAGATGCACATAAGTGCGACAATGCATACTTTTTTGGCAACACTTTTGTTTTTTTGTGCATTTATTGAATTAAAGTATGACACTCTTCTGGTCATTTTATTCCTGGCATTTTGAAACACTGTGTTAGGCACAGTAATACTAATGTACTGGTTATTTTACACATCTCAGCCAATAATTATCAAGAACCGGAACTATCTTTTTGGAGTTATTTCTCAAGGTACATAATATATATATATATATATATATATATATATATATATATACATATATATATATATATATATATATATATATATATATATATTCAGTACAGGCCAAAAGTTTGGACACACCTTTTCATTCAATGTGTTTCCTTTATTTTCATGACTATTGACATTGTAAATTCATCAAAACTATTAATGAACACATGTGGAATTATGTACTTAACAAAAAAGTGTGAAATAACTGAAAACATGTCTTATATTCTAGTAAGCAAAGGGTGGTTACTTTGAGGAATCTAAAATACAAGACATGTTTTCAGTTATTTCACACATTTTTTGTTAAGTACATAATTCCATATGTGTTTATTCATAGTTTTGATGCCTTCAGTGAGAATCTACAATGTAAATAGTCATGAAAAACGCATTGAATGAGAAGGTGTGTGTCCAAACTTTTGGCCTGTACTGTATATATATATATATATATATATATATATATATACACTGTACACAAGGACTGAAGCAACCCTATCACTCATGCAGCACCAGAATGGGCACCATTAACAAGCTTCCCAAATCCAAAAAAGCAAATGTAAACTCTCCTTCTGTATCCTTGCATGAATAAGAAAGTGTCCAGTGTCCAACAGACCATAACGGCATCACACCACCACCTCTTTATGTCCTGTCCACAAACTCCATTTACACCAAAAACACCCCCAACAGTGCAACAACCCACTGCTATTTTTCAAAAGTAACACTTTGGGAGTGTAAACTTGTGTGGTCAGAACATCTCCTAAGAGCACAGTTTCTCTTGTCTACGGGGTGGCAGAGCAGATTAATGGTGCATTCCAACACTTCCTGGCGGCCTTCCTTCCTTCCTCTGGCTCCATGCCCCTCTCTGCAGCTCGTTACGTGTTGCCTCTGCACACTGAAGGGTTAGATTTGCATTTTTCCCCTCCAATGGTCAGACTGAATTTAGGATTATGGGTAGAAGAGATTATTCTTCAGTGTTTAAGGGCAGCGTTGGGTTGCTACATCTATTGTGGTCCAAGCACTTATAGCAATAAATAGAAAAGATCTGCATTTCAATTATACTGAATTATATTTTAAATATTATCTAGTTTCATTTTGTTACTCTGGTTCTACGGGTGTTCATGAAGCAACTTTTTCAGCACACTGTTTATGTGAAGAAACAAAGAACATGTTTAATATCATAAAAGGCAAAACAAAATATTTTTTAAATCAACTCAACATAAACAAAGTTGAATTGAGTGCACTCTGAAGCTGCTATTCCAACATGGTCTCACAGAAATCCATGAAATAGCCACAGATTTCGCTTAACTCAAAATCTGTGGAATAGCCACGGAATCGCTCAAATTTCCGTGAAACTGACACGGATTTCGATACAATGCAAGTTAATGACAGTCATATTTTTCTGGCGAGATCTTCACCACAAAGTGATTATGTACATTCACTGAGTGAAGATTTAGAAAATAAAACATATATTTCTCGCTAGAAATGTGATCAAAATCCATTTTTATGCAGAAACTAAGTCAAAATATAGATTTTTCACTAAAAATGAGAGAACTGTCGCCATGTTTTTTGTTCTGACTGCTGGGACCTTGAAAGTCACGTGACTTGTAGCGAAATCCGTGTCAGTTTCACGGAAATTTGAGCAATTCCGTGGCTATTTCACGGATTTCTGTGAGACCAGGTTGTTCAATTATACTGAATTCTATTTTACATATGATCTAGTTTCATTTTGTTACTCTAGTTCTACGGGTGTTCATGAAGCAACTTTTTCAGCACACTCTTTATGTGAAGAAACAAAGAACATGTTTAATATCATAAAAGGCAAAAACAAAATAATTTTTAAATCAACTCATCATAAACAAAGTTGAATTGAGTGCACTCTGAAGCTGCTATTCTCACATAAATTGGTGTGAAAAGCTCTGAAATAAATTGCCTGATTTGTTGAAAGTTTTCCTTCATCTGCCACTTTTGTTGATTCACTTCCAAAGCATGAGATGCAAAGTTAGAAATATGGTCACCTGCTTAAAAACACCCCACATACCTGACTGTAATTACCACTACGATGCTAACATCAATAATATTTACATTAACATAAATCTGACATGACATGAATGCTGCATAATTCTATCCCCTCTTCACCATCAATCTCCCTCCATCCATCCCTCTCTCTCTTTCCTTCTTTAAAAACAGCCCTCTCTCTTCCTCTTGCACTATCTCTCTCCCTCTTGGCGCTCTGCCACGGCTGGGCTTTATCCACAGGCGTCTTGTGACAGAAGCCGGCACAACAGGAATATTTTTCATGAAGATGCCACAATCTCTGCACCCTCTGGGAGCAACGCCAGGGGCTGTTTTCCATAATCAGGTCAATCACAAACAGCCAACGCAAAACCCTCCATCCCTTACCTTCACCCCCACCATACACACACACACACACACACACACACACACACACCAGGTAGAAGGGAGAGTGGAGGTCTGCTCTGTGCACGAGAGTAATCACTTAGATGGTGGCAGCAGCGCTGAGGCAAGCAGTGACGGTGTCCTCACCTAACCTGACGGAGCAGGTGCACCATGAGGCAGCAAACTCAAATTCTACTGTTTTAAAAAAAAAGATAGAAGTCAACTGTAAACTTGTGCAGTACTGCAGTACTAAAAAAGACACAGCACAGACACCAGAGAACGATTCCATAAAAATTAAACTGCCAAGTGAGATACATTGTTATGTTTACAAACTAGCAATAAAAATGTTTTCGCAGTCAAAACTCTGTTTGGACACATAAAGCGGGATATTTCTCCACGGGGTCTCAGCTTTAAATGAATTTCAGTTATGTTGGAAGATACAGTCTAATTTTGAAGTTCAATAAAAGCTGGTTGTAAAGTTCAGTATAATTTGAGTGAAAGACAGCGTTCCTGAGCTCGAAATGGGCTGAACTGTTTCATAGAAATTGCCAGAGGTGTGTATTGTGCCGCACGCTGGTGCAAACAAAATTAATGAAAAATCTGCAGCAATACTCTACAGATGGAATTTCTCTCAAGGTAAACTGACTTTCTTTCTACACTTAATAACATCAGTACTCATGAAAGAAAAAGTGATTTTATCCTGAAAAAACAACAACTGGAAGCCGTGTATTTTAGATATGTACAGTAAAAGCAAATTTGTAACCTCTTGTGTCTTTATTTTCCACTTTAAAAGCCAGTTGATGGCAATTGCAAAATTTTGGAGGGAGGTTATCGATGTCACTCCAAACTATTCAGTCAAATCAAAAGCGGTTTCAAAGGATTAACGCTCAGCACAAGGCCAGGTGAAGACTGGCTATTTAAAGTGCTCACTTTTAAATGATTGTACAACGTTGGCAAAAATTTCTCCCCCATTAGAAAAACTCCAACTAATTCCAGCATCTGTTTTGCCATGTCCCTGAACCATGCCTGATATGAAATTCAACATACTGGAGATTGTGCCGTGAACAATGCAGTCTAGTGAGGCACAACATCAATAACACTCATACATTCTTCAACAAGAAAAATAAATTGGAACACCTATTAGACCGAGAGTTGAAGGTTACTAAAAATAATTACAGACAGCACTAATAAAGCAGATGGAAATAAATTGACAAGATGCTTTATAAGAAGCAAACAAAAGTATTGTGACGTCAATGCCAGAGCAGCAGTGTTAGTGGAAAATAAAATTCAAATTGTGTTTTCAGAAGAGTGTGACATTGTGATGCTGCCACACAATACAGCAAGAACAAGAGAAAATTAAATATCATGATGTTTCTTGCCAATACCTCAATATTATTATTGAGATGATATTGTAGGATTGACCATTGGTGCATTTAGAAAATATTTCCACAATGACAGTTTTGAAAAATAATCATCAGTAATACAGGTGCACCTCAATAAATTAGAATATGACATTTCTATATTTAAACATAGTTTTTAAAATTGGTCTTTTGTAATATTGAAAATTTTTTTGGGACACTGAATTTTAGGTCTTCATTAAATGTAAGCCATAATTATTATAATTAGAAGAAATTAAATTAATTAAGACATGAAATGTCTTATTCTGTGTGTAATGGATCTATATACTGTGTTATTTCCACTTTTTGAATTGAATTACTGACATAAACAAACTTTTCTATGATTTTCTAATTATTTGAGATGCACCGGTATTACGAATAAGTAGGTGAAGGCAATCAATACAACAGCTAGAACGAACCTGGTCTCACAGAAATCCGTGAAATAGCCACGGATTTCGCTTAACTCAAAATCCGTGGAATAGCCACGGAATCGCTCAAATTTCCGTGAAACTGACACGGATTTCGCTACAATGCAAGTTAATGACAGTCATATCCCATGGCCATCCCATTGATATTTGTTCCTTTTGGTTTGTTCCAAGTCACGTGACTTTCAAGGTCCCAGTGGTCAGAACAAAAAACATGGCGGACAGTTCTCTCATTTTTAGTGAAAAATCAATATTTTGACTTAGTTTCTGCATAAAAATGGATTTTGATCACATTTCTAGCGAGAAATATATGTTTTATTTTCTAAATATTCACTCAGTGAATGTACATAATCACTTTGTGGTGAAGATCTCGCCAGAAAAATATGACTGTCATTAACTTGCATTGTAGCGAAATCCGTGTCAGTTTCACGGAAATTTGAGCGATTCCGTGGCTATTCCACGGATTTTGAGTTAAGCGAAATCCGTGGCTATTTCACGGATTTCTGTGAGACCATGTTGGCTAGAACAGTCTGGTAAGTTTAGGAAATATAATTTTACTATAATGTAGCCTTTAAAACCAGAAAAAGACAAAGCTTACAATATTACGATATCAAAAATGTAGGACTAGAACTTGTCACTTGTTGTGGAGATAATATTGACATATTGCCTAGCCGTACTCCCAGTTTATATGTGGTTTGAAATATATTTAAACAGAAAACAAGAAGATAAAAAAGGAGATGAGAATGAAACAAAACAGCTCAGGGTAACCCAAGGTCAAGGTAGAGTGTGGCACCAAGCTAAAGGTAATAAAAAAAGAGAGAAGCCAGAGAAAATTAAAGGAGAAAGAGTGGATATCAGCAGAGCCAACAAGATCCGCTAACTACAGAGAGGGAAGTTCTGAAACTGACAGAAATCATTAAAAAATAAGCCAAAGGTGACATTGAGGAAGAGAGCTTTACTAAAAAACTGACTGAAGGACAGATGGAAGATTATAGCGCAGAAAAGAGTGTCCGCCTTCAGATGTACCAGAACCTCAAGCCTCCAGTTCATCCTGTCACGATGTAGAAAGCACTGTCTCAAGGGTATTACAGAGGGTTACATGACCAGGTTTTCAAGAACCTTGACAAGATGCTGAGAGTCTGTCGGCAGGGCATTAACAAAAGCCAAGGACAAAAGGCCTTGTCTTTATTTGTCAGGACAAGAGGAAGCACTGAAACCCCTGATGGAGTCCATAAAGTCTCTTCTGACCTGGTAAGGAGGGAATATTACAGCTGACCTTGGCTGGCAGCTTCCAGAGGATCACCATGACATCTTTCCACCAGAGATAGTGATGCGTCAGAGGCCACAAAGAACCTCGTCCTCATTAGGAGGACAGAACTAGCAGTGCGCGCACATACAACTGCAAGAACACTGGGAAATACAGACGCATGGTGTGTGGTCACTGTAGAGAAAAAAGAAAGACGATACAGTTTCTTCTTTTGGGTAATAACAATTTTGACAAAATGTTAACACTACTCATCTCAAATTCAAGTCGGAGGGGTTTTATTTCAGAGCAAACAAATGCATTCTCATTTCAGTTCAATTTTGGAAAGTGTTTTGGTTTAAATAAATATATTATTGGAACATGTCATGCATCACAAAATCACATGCTTTCTACAACCAAACGTCAATTATTTCTTAATTTTTTATTCAAACTCTTCCTTGGATTATCATCTACAAGTACTTCATTTTTGTCCTCATTTATTATTTACTTGAGTTAAGTGTCAAAATGATAATTATCAAATCACTCTCTTTTAATTGGTATGATGTTGGAGACTCATAACCACAGGATATACCAAAGACTAGATTAAATAAAAATACTACTTTCAAATGAAGTAGTGCCAGCAAAGTACGCAACTGAACAGTCCATTAATTAGATTACCTCTAGTAAAATACAATATGCTGATTAGATGGAGAGATGTGTTGGTTATCTCTGACTATGATAATTGAACTGGGTAATTGACTTGAAAAAGATTATCTCCAGTCTATGCTTGTAATACTCACCCACCAAAGGTCACCCGTTTCTCTGTCCTGCTCCTTTTGTTTAGTTCCAAGAAGCACTCCTCCGCATCTTTCTTATTAAAGTCCAAGAGCACACATAAAAGAAGCTGTTTTTCCTTTCATGACTCCTTTCTGATGTTCCAAAATGTAATATCATGGCCAGTATGCAGAGAGATCCATGTGACTCTTGACTGCCACTGTTAGCCAAAAGAAGGTGCAGATGGCAATCAATCTCCAATACAATTGTGCGATATTATAAGCACATTAAAGTGGCAATAAAAACATTTTTTTTGTTTTAACTAATCATTACAAAGTAAATATTTACGGTACAATGTAATGGCTATTGACACCATTGGTATTTTGATTGGTTAAGCCTCGCTTTCAATATACAATTCTGCCTTCCACTGGGAACAATCTCCTGGGATAGTGTTATGTTGTGCCTATACTTATGAGGTATTAGCATAATAACATGGAGGCTCCGGAGTCTAAACCAAAAGCAAACTCTTTATTGCCTCCCCCACTGACATCTGCAGCACTTTACACAGCTTCTCTCCTTCCATTCTTACCTTTCAAAATAAAAGCCTAAGACATACAGTACTCTGCAAAAGTCTTATGCAGGTGTGAAGGGTTTCTCCATTAAATATTGATTTGATTGAGATTTTTCTTCTGTTCACTCACTTTGCATTTTGTTAATTCATTAAAAAATAATCTATTAACATTTCTTTTTTTGAAAGCATTCTTATTTTACAGCATTTTTCACACCTGCCTAAGATATTTGCACAGTACTGTAAATATTGCATCATTGCCAACCAGAGGCCATTTCGCTAAGAGGCAACTAAATAAATTAGCATACAACTCAGTAAAAGCTTACAGTCACTAGGAATGACAGTTGTTCCAATTCCGATACCAGTATCGGAATCGGTATCGGGAGGGAAAAAATGGTATCGGAACATCTCTACTAGGAACAATGGATAATCCAAAACTGGCAAACAAGGAGAGTGATAAAAATGTTATTTCTACGAAGCTACACCAGTAAGTTAACCTGCCTATTTATGATTGCTATGATTGTTGCACTGAGGTTGGTGTATCTAGTTCAAATTGGGATTCATAAACTTGTTTCTTGTTTTAGACAGTACCGCATTGCCAAACTGCTAACAGTAGCCTTGTTGCTAACAACATACTGTATGAACAATTAAATGGCCTCACTGGATTATTCTACATGTTCATCAAAGTAAAGAAAATATGTCGTTACCGTCTTCATTGTGCAGTTTGTTTGAAAAAAAAAATGCAGTGTCCTTTGTTGCACTGTAAATGCAAATAAAAAAAAATTAAATAATCTGTTAAATTTACGGTAAATTACCGGCAGCTGTGGTTGCCAGAACTTCACCGTAAAAAATACAGTGAGGGGGTTTTCTACTGTGAATTTAAATATCAGCAAAAACTAATTTAGACTGAATATTCTTGTTATTTTTAATGAAAATGTTATATTTTTATAGCAAAACTGTGCGTTTCCTACAGTTCATGACAGTAAAAGTAAAAATTGTGCTATTCCTTGATTTACGGTAATTAAAAGTGTCTGCTACGGTGATACACAACTTTAAATTTTATGCCCCATTCCTGATGCAATTTGACAGTGTTTTACTGTAATTTCTACCAACATTTTTTACAGTGTGGTAGTGCTGCGTCAAACAGAAAGCGACCCACTCGTCTTCACGACAGTTGCACCAACAATATCACTGCTTCAAAACTTTAATCACAGTATGTGTGCAGCACATCTAACTAGCTGTAATGTAGAAAAAAAATATAACCTTCTCTGTGTGTCGTGTTTAAGCTTCTACACCCATCTGTTTCACTTCTTCACTAATCAGAACAGATCACTCAGCTGTCACAAATGTGTTTGTGAACAATGGCTGTGCTTGTGGTAATTGTTGATTGATTTAAAAATGAAGCAGCTCATTCAATCTTTCTAAAAAAAAAAAAATTGCCAACAACTGATACAGACATTACAGGATCATTTCATCATTTCCACCCATGGAAAATCCACTAGAAAATAAACCACCTTTTTATTTCTGCAATGCAACTCACTATTGCTGCTGCCACAGCCAACTCTAACTGTAGGTTAGTGTCAAATAAGTTAAAGGAAGAGGAGACAGTCTGTCAGAAGGAAACACAGCCGGCTGATCACTGGGGGGGGTAGAGACTGGAAATCGAGAGGGGGCGTTGGCTCTATAGACCGATCATTAGATACATGTCCATGTTTTTTATAGTTATAGATAGATAGATAGATAGATAGATAGATAGATAGATAGATAGATAGATAGATAGATAGATAGATAGATAGATAGATAGATAGAAGAACAACCTAGGCATACTTCAAGCAATAAAATATATAAATACAATAAAATACAATAAAATGTAATGTAAAAATCAAAATCAAAATAAAGTGTCTAAAGAAGGAGTATGTATTAAGTAGTAGAATTCCAGTGCAGAATAAATATGAATTTGCAGTATAAAAATGTTGGTGCTATGAAACAAATAAGGTGCAATGAACAGTGTGCATAAAAAACACATAAAGTGCATAACGACGGTATGTAATGAACCAGGCTATTTGTTATTGTACAGTGTGATGGCATGTAGAAGGAAAGATTTTTTTTTTTTTTTTTGATGTCAGATCTATCTCTACCTTGGTTTGGCGGGTAAATTAATAAGGAATCGATGAAGTGGGAACAAATTCCTGCAGCATAAGAGCTAACAGATATGTGTATTATTGGTAGTCACCAGCATCCATCACTGGTGATCATTCCGGATTATGAACTTCGAACGCTTGACAGCTTTTTCTGTTGACCTGATGCAACCGGCCCTGTCACGCTCGCTGGGATATGAGGCACACACAATGGGACTGCGTCATCTGCCTCCATATCCCATGAATAATCCATGACCTCAGAGGCACCGGAGCAGCTCTGGATACTCTGAGAGGTTTTCACTAAAACAAACTGTCAAAACAAGACATAAGTGTTTACATGCACTTGACAGAAGGTGCAAAAAGTTACACTACAGCAACACAGGTGTGGATTTACTTAAAAGTTTCTTTGGAAATTTGATCTTTTTCCAACTGTGTTTGTATTCTTAAGTTAGAAAAATGAATCGGTGCGCTGTTCAAGGACATTTAGGAAGGACAAACATATAAGCTGATGTAAGTGTTTCATGCTTCTTTTCATCACACAAAATAATGTTTGGGAATACAAAAATACATCATTAAACAAAATACACTTGAGGGCACATTCATTTTGGGTCACTCCTGTGCTACGAAACACGTTTCCTGCCATGAAATTAAGAAAACGGATTTAGAATAAAATGATTACCATATTATTACCATAATTATTTCTAACATGAAACACACAAGTGAGGATTGCGTTGAACAAAATTTACTACAAAGTCAACAGGCAGTTATTTTATACTGAGAGGGCACTGTATACCATATGACATACAATAAGGGATATTAATGTTGCATGCTATGAAAAGTGACTCATCATTCTTGGACGCCATGAAACCTGGCACCCACAAGGTTCATTTTATCAACATGTTAGTCATTTCAAGGCAAGGAACGCACCCATGAAATGCAGTCATTTATGATTAATCAACACATTATTTTCATGCTTAATTGTTTTGTCTGTAAAATGCACCAGCTACAAATCACCGTCGATGCTGTGGAGTAACTGCTTCTGCAATAGTTGCCACAGACTCTAGAGGATAAAGCTAAAAACGTATGTGCCTTCCCGAATATAGTCGTCTCTGACAGGGAGACTATTATAGCACAGGCATCTGCTTCACCTGGTGTACAACATTCCTCTGGCAATGACTGTCCCATCTTTCCTCCACATTCTGCAGCACAGCACTGCAGCGCCTGGGAGGCTCACATACCAACTCCCTGTAGCACACTTAATGAGCAACCTGCAGTGTGTGTATGTGTGTGTGTGCATCTCAACTTTAACTTTTACAACTCGCCTCCTCCTCCAACTCTTCAGCATATTTCTTGGCTGTTTGCCCACACCCACGTTGTCATCCTGTGTGCTGAAACACTGATTATGTTGGGGTGTAGCTATGACGAAGACAGCCTGATTTAGAGCTAATGAATGCGTAGTGCATTGTGTGTGTTGACAAAACCAAACACATTATTTGCCTTTTGTTGGCTTTTGCTCGAACTGGAGAAATACTTGAAGGAGTATTTTAGGAAATAAGCTTATTTGCTTTCATAGCTCGATGAGAAGGGTGTTTACATAATGGTAGGTCGGTCGCCCACTGGTCAGAAGATGGGTGGTTCCACCCCTGACCATGGCAGCCTACATGTCAAAGTAGGAACCTGGTCTCACAGGAATCCGTGAAATAGCCACGGATTCGCTTAACTCAAAATCCGTGGAATAGCCACGGAATCGCTCAAATTTCCGTGAAACTGACACAGATTTCGCTACAATGCAAGTTAATGACAGTCATATCCCGTGGCTATTCCATGGATATTTGTTCCTATTGGTTTGTTCCAAGTCACGTGACTTTCAAGGTTCCAGCGGTCAGAACAAAAAACATGGCGGACAGTTCTCTCATTTTTAGTGAAAAAATCTATATTTTGACTTAGTTTCTGCATAAAAAAATGGATTTTGATCACATTTCTAGCGAGAAATATATGTTTTATTTTCTAAATATTCACTCAGTGAATGTACATAATCACTTTGTATGTTGGAATAGCCACGGGATATGACTGGCATTAACTTGCATTGTAGCGAAATCCGTGTCAGTTTCACGGAAATTTTAGTGATTCCATGGCTATTCCACGGATTATGAGTTAAGCGAATCCGTGGCTATTTCACAGATTCCTGTGAGACCATGTTGCAAAGTAGCCTTGAGTAAGAAGCTGAACCCCAAATTGCTCCAAATGCTGCATTCATCGGTGTGTGAATGAATTCCTGATGGTGGCAGGTGGCACCATGGAGGTTAGCCTCGGCCATGTCTGTGTGTGTGTGTGTGTGTGTGTGTGAATGGGTGAATTAGCGCCGTCTGTAATGTAAAAACCATTTGATTGGTCGCCGAGACTAAAAAGCTCTATACAAGTGTAGTCCATTTACCATTTTACCTCTATAAAGGCAGTGGCAGCTTAGCTTAGCTTAACATAAACTTTGGAAACAGTTGCAAGAAAAAGTATGTGAACCCTTTGAAATGACCTAGTTTTCCGCATTCATTTGTCATAAAATGTGATCTGATCTGCATTTCAGTTCCAAGTATAGACAAACACAATGTGCTTATCCTAATACCAAGCAAACAATTATAATATTTCACGTCTTTATTGAACACATCAATTAAAAATTCATAGTAATGGTAGAAAAAGTAAGTGAACCCTTGATTTAATAACTGGTCGGCCTCCTTTGGCAGCAATAACCTCAACCAAACGCTTCTGATAGCAGCTGATCAGACCTGCACAACGTTCAGGAGGAATTTGGGACCGCACTCAGCTCTCTGCGTTGGGCCTTTGGAGTAAACTTGGCTGGGCGCCCACTTCTAGGGAGAGTAGCCACAGTATTAAATAGTCTCCTTTTGCAGACAATTCGTCTAACTGTGGACTGGTGAACACTTAAAGTCTTTGAGGTTACTTTGTAACCCCTTACAGTCTGATGCACATCAACCATTCTTGAACGTGCGTCTTTGGAGAGATCTCTTTTTTTTTTTCGATTCAGGGTTCACATGAGCAGATGCTTCTTGTGAATAGCAAACTCAAAAAGTGTGAGTGTTTTTTACTGGTTAAAGTAGCTCTACACCTCACTCAAATCTCATTTCGTTGTTAGGATTGTTAAGTTTGCTAATTCCAAACTCCAATTATCTCTTAATGGAGTCACTAGCCAAAGGGTTCACTTACTTTTTCTACCAGCATTATGAATGTTTCATGGATATATTCAATAAAGAAATTAAATATTATAATTGTTTGTGTGGTAATGGGTTAAGCTATAGGCTTGTCTATACTTGGGACTTATACTATGAATTTTTAATTGATGTGTTCAATAAAGACGTGAAATATTATAATTGTTTGCTTGGTATTAGGATAAGCACATTGTGTTTGTCTATACCTGGAACTGAAATGCATGATCATTTTATGACAAATTAATGCAGAAAACTAGGTAATTTCAAAGGGTTTACATAATTTTTCTTGCAATTGTATATACAAAAAAAAAAATGTTTTTTTAAGAGTTCTGAGCCAAACTATTTTTTCGCTTGCAAGCAGTAATTTCCTGGAATCCCTAATAGTTGCCTGGCAACTGCGATTGCTCCTAGCACATAAACCCCCTTAAATGTATATACTTTACTTTTTGTACAGATAAAACAAACGATGTACAAGGTCTTAATTAGTAGACAGAGCCAGACAAGCTGGTTGTTCCAGTCTTTATGCTAAGCTAAGCTAAACGTCCTGTGGTTGAAGCTTCATATTTACATGCATGAGAGAGCGATCACAAGTTGTCTTCATTGCTTCTGCTCTTAAAAAACTACAATTACAGCCTCATGGTTGTATGCCTCTGCCAGACAGTGGAGAGTTCACATCCATTTCTGTCCAAACTCATATAATATATGTACTGAAGACTGAAGGAATTTAGTGTATTTTTTGGCAAAATAAAAGTTATTGCTATATTGACATGTATGACACATGCTGTCTTCACAGAGATTATTTTTACAGACGAGTACAGACCAGCAAAGAGCACAACTTCAGCTTTTTACAACTTGCCTTCTCCTCCAACACTTCAGCATATTTCCTGGCTATTTGCCCACATTGTCATCCTTTGTGCTGAAGTGATCATCAGGTTTGGTTGTAACTATGAAGAGGATTTAGAGTTAATAGTAGTGTAGTGTAGTATGTATATTTATAAAACTAAAAAATATATATAATCTTGGAAAGTTTTTTCAGGAAGGTTTACTTTTAATTGTTATGATGTTATATTGTTATATATACACTACCGGTCAAAAGTTTTAGAACACCCCAATTTTTCCAGTTTTTTATTGAAAATCAAGCAGTTCAAGTCAAATCAACAGCTTGAAAGGGTACAAAGGTAAGTGGTGAACTGCCAGAGGTAAATAAAAAAAAGGTAAAATATAAGATACATTTCAGAATTATACTAGTAGGCCTTTTTTCAGGGAACAAGAAGTGGGTTAACAACTTAACTCTATGGAGTCTTGGGCTATTTTGTCCATTTTTTTGGTCATTTTGTGTCTTTTTTTAGTACTTTAGTCCAACATAAAATGTGATTTTGAATCTTTTTTTTTATTTCAAAACACTATCATGCTCAATAAAGAATTTTAAATGTTGCAAATGTGCATTCATTTCAGAGTACACTGAGACATTAAACTGCATCATTTTCAATTAAATTCTGGAAAAGTTGGTGTGTTCTAAAACTTTTGACCAGTAGTGTATATATATTGTTATATATGAATTTTTTGTAATGGCCAGGTAAAACATTTAAGAAGTATGTAGATGCTGCATTGGGATGCATAAAAACAGAATTTAAACATCTTCAGCCATAAAGTCTCAGTGACAACTGCTCCACAAAAAGGTAATTACTGTATCTAGACTCAGAGTGGACGAGAAGTGTCTCTTATCATTTGTCTAAGGGGTTGAGTACATTATGACTGAGTGATCTTCCTGTAACAAAGTAAAACTTGCCCTTAATTACTGCTGGGTGTCGAGATGAAAAGATCCATTTATGTGCAAATAGACCAAGTAGATCATGTCGTACTAATTGACACTGGAGACTACAAGGAGGACTATCATTACACTAATGGACAACAGCCATTATGGTGTCCGAGATATAATCCCTCTTCAATTAATTGCTGATACCATGGAGCGCAGAGACCATAAGTGACCCCGAGTCATCTCTCACTGTGAGCATGGCTGTGCTAATGAATGAGATGTTGCTGTGACATGGAACTGCAGGTATTTTGTTATTTTTTTACAACGTAAATCGAAAAAGGATGCAAATGAAATAGACCATTAACCGACAGCTTCAGCACACTGCATGACATGTTCAGTACAAAAGAAACGATTGAGCTTCTCGTTACACAGTCTAGACTGCAAGTGTAATAGAAAATAGAGAATAAGTTGAACCTATATGCCAACTCTAAGTTAGCCCCCAGGGACATGTGACAGGAGGAGAGGAAAGGTTAGAAAAGCTCTCTGTAGTATAAAGGAGACTGGCATGAAATGGTCCTTTGGGACTGCAGGATAACTGGAGCCCTCCACCATTTACTTTGTCTAACCTTTTAGCACATTAAAACCTGCAGTATCCTTTAATAAAACTCACATACTCAGTTTTGCCCTTTCCTGCTGTAACCCCTGTCTGGGTCTTCCTTTCAGGGCAAGTGGCTTTGTCAAGAAAATGTTAATAAAGTTGGGTTTCGTTAGAGGCTGGCATCAGTTTTGCTTGTGTGTTCCTATGTTGTGTGGAATATAGGATGTGGCTTTTGTATCGTCAGCGCAATTAGGTTCCCTCGGTGACAGGAGCAGTGAGGGGGGGCATAGACAGCGGACTAATGATCCAGAAAAAGGCCTTAAGTGGGAATGTGCATCTATGTGCGCCCATTTGGGAACATACAACCTAGAAGGAGTGTGTCGATCATATGTAACCACACAGGTATTAGGGGTGTGCCATATCGTAAAAAATGCATATCATGATATTGGCAATATTCCTACTTCTTGATGTAGTGGCGTAAGGTTAATGTTAGCTAACAATTAAAGTTGTTTTAATCACAAAAAGCTACTTACTCTCTGTCGCTAAACACATGCAGCTTTCAAAATAAGAGCACAGTGTGTTAACAGACCACAGAACTTACAAGAAGACTGTCAAAATAAGATGCCTTAAATAAAACATACAAGAACCTTTATTTTCCTTTACAAAATGTCATTAAAATATGCCCCCGGAACCCCTAAATGGTTATTTTTATTATTTGCTCATACACATATTTTTTTTTATTTGGCAACTGTTGAGATTTGCACTTCACACTGAAGTGACACACAGACTAAAAAAATCACATTCTCTATATCTTTTTAAGTATTTCGTAATATCGTCAAGAATATCGTTATCGCAAAAATAGCCTGAAATATCGTGATATTCTTTTAGGGCCATATCGCCCAGCCCTAACAGGTATGTTTCATAGTGTAGCTGTAGTGTGTTACAGTGTCCCTTTGCACAAGGTGACTTCTACTGCCGGCTAACTGCATCGACAGCAGCACCCTGCAAAGAGCCAAGCTCCATCACATCTCTCAGGAGGCAAACAGCTCTTCACAAGCCAACAACTACATGTCAATCATCAGTAGCTGCAGTCCAGTGATGGTCTTTACCACTAAAAGAAACAACAAGTCCTCCAAACCAAATGACCTCATATGTTGTTTGTTCCGACCCTCAGGAGTGTTTTCAAGATCAACGCGTCCTCATACCAAATATAACAGTCAGCGTTTTAAACATATTGTTAATGTTGGCATGGTTTAGTTAAGTTTTGGCGACAGAACTACTTGGTTATGTACAGTGGTGGAAAGTAACTAAGTACATTTACTCAAGTACTGTACTTAAGTAAAGTACAAGTACCTCAAAATTGTACTTGAGTGTTTCTATTTTCTCTAAATATATACTTCTACTCCACTACATTTTGAGGCAAATATTGTACTTTTTACTCCACTACATTTAGCTGACAGCTTTAGTTACTTTTCAGGTCAAGATTCAACATAAAACATACGATCAATTTAAGGTGATTAGAATTTTTTTATTTAATCAAATCTTATAACAATATATTAAGTACTTAAATGAGCCATATCTTTACAAAATTAAAACCCTGCTTACATAAAATCATCAATACAAATAATGTAATAATATATTTAGAATATATAAAACAATCTGAGTGGGTCCATTCGGCATAACAAGTACTTTTACTTTTGATACTTTAAGTACATTTTGATGCTGATACTTTTGTACTTTTACTTAAGTAAGTTTTGAATGCAGGACTTTTACTTCATGTAATTTCATAGCGTTGTATTAGTACTTTTACTTAAGTACGGGATCTGAATACTTCTTCCACCACTGGTTATGTAGGAATTATAATTAGGAAAAGGAAAATACTTGCTTTTACACTCCATAACTTCACTTCCGCCTGGGTATCCTGTAATTGCTACGACCTCTTTCCCAGACATTCTTGTTTGTAAAACTATACAAGCTGAGCTGAAACTATTAAGACTTTTTTATTCAATTACTTGGTCAACAGATAATTAACCTAAACCTTTGATAATTATAAACCCCTTTAAGTCATTAATTAATTAATTAATTAATTAATTGAAATTGCCAAAAATATGTTGGTCTTGGTCTTTGGATTTGTTTTATGGGTCAAAACAAGCAATTCATGCTTAGAAACTTGTGATGAAGGTTTATAGACTAAATGATAATCAAATTAAGAGAAGATACTAGTAATAGATCATAATGAAAGTAATTATTGCTTTATGGAATTTGTGATAATGATGTCATCAGTGTTTACTTCAGCTGTGATGCAGCAGAGGCTCTGTGTGATCTGGTGCCCATAAGTTTACGTCAAAAAAAGATTGTGCGTCATGATGATGTCGCAAGTTTTGGAAAATTTTCAGATCTAGGATTATATATTAGCAATGACAACCTTTGCTTAAACATCGGTATTCGCTTTTAATGGGTCCACCTCTGTGTGACCTTCACATCAGAGTTCAGTAGGAGTGTTCAACAGAATTATACAAATCTCTCATTTGGCTCATAGTTTTGGATTTAAGAACAACAGGTATAATCCAAAAAGTCACAGCAAAAAGCCAGCAGCTTGACAGTTTTGGCTCACATTGCCTGCATTTCATCTGACATTCTGTGATAAAGACAGTTCACAGTGGGTCAGACACATCTGTGGTTAAGTCACTGAGAGCAGGACTGGGAGTAGCTTGTTTACCACCATGAAATAACAGACATCTCCTACACTTACCCAAACTCTCATATCTTCTCATGTAAAGCCATGTGTAAAAATCATATTGATTCAGGCTAGGCTAGGAAAGTAAATACTGAACTCACCCAGACCTTTACTACCACCTGCACTGCAAAAAAAGCCAACTTGTGTTTTTTTGGCCTAAAACAGTGATTTAAGTTGGTAAAACTTAAACGAATTATAAATTATTGACATTTAGGTCAATAATGTAAGTTAGCACAACAAAGCAAGCCAGTTGTCTGCTCAAAAACAAGTTGGTGAGTTGTTGTTACTTATATCTTTAAGTTGGGGTTCACAACAAGGGACAATAGTTCTGCTAACTCTTATTTCTTTGTTGTGAAATGCGGGAAATCGGTGAAATTCGGTCATTAGCGAAAGCTAGCGGCTAACTGATGTTAGCGGCAAACTGATGTTAGCGGCAAACTGATGCTAGCGGCGCTGCTTGTTACAGCTACAAGAGTAGCCATTAGCGTATCAATGCTAACTCTAAATTGTGGTCACAACATTAGCTGACATTTCATAGCGGCGTTACAATCGTACCAATTCAGCACATTGCAGCTTACAGTTGAGTTGACAAAAATCTGAATTCAGAGTTGAGCAAACTCAAAAACATATAACTTAAAATATTTAGTTTAATTGTTCAACTTAAAATTTTATGGAAGTTTTTTGCCTTGAAATTTTGAGTTCACCCAACTTTTCTTTTTTTGCAGTGTGCCTAATTGGATCTGGTTTCAATAAGGGGTTCACTATCCTGTCTTGAACTAGTTCCTAATGCTACAGGAACTCAGATTTTAGGGTACATTCACTGCAGCAGAACAGTCGTCTGACTACAGAGACCATCATGGCCAAAAACATCTTTGTGCTGCAAAAAATAGCAACATTTTCAGGCTCTGTCCAAACCTCCCTGGACCACTATTTTTTTAAGATGCACAACTCTACAAGACACAAGTCATGAAAAATAAAAGCATTTAATTGCTTAAAAAGAGTATCTCACTCTGCAAGATACATGCCAAGACAATAAAAGTATTTTAATTGTTTAAACAGAGACTGCCCTGGAGTTTTCTTGGGATTTATATGTCTATATATATCCTTATCCAAAAAGTTACCTCAAACAAACTCAATCCGAGTCCAGGAAGGACTCCTACCCAAACATTTTTTGATGTTCTCTCTTTTGAAGCTCTCAAGATTCAACTTAAAACACACTCCATGCTGACTTTTTTGTGTTTGCTCCATCAATATTGGTTGTTTGCATTCACATTTTTCTGCAGAGAGATGGTTGCTGCATCTCAATGAAAACACTCAAATTGTTTTTGTAATGAAATAGGACACATATGGATATCAAATAATTCTTCACCGTGAGTGAGGTTTCGCTGTGACTCATGCACTTGCACACAGATGACAGTGTGGCGGCTCCATGCTAAGATGAATCAGTGTTGGGAATTTAAATGTGTATTTTTCAGCATCTGATATGACAGCTGCTGAGGAAATTGGATGTTATAAATACTAAAACAATAAGGTGCTAAGATATGCTTGTAATGCTACCCTGATAAAAATGATGGGGAGAGTGACATATTGGTACTGAAAGCTTGCAGCAGTCAAAACACACATAGTATTATGTCAAGGTAGATCCTGATGGAACCTGAACAGCTATACCAAAACAAAAACAGAAACTTACAATGACTGTTTTGTAGAATAAAATGAAGACACAGCTCAGAGTGTTACTTTGCAAATCTTGTACAATGCTTGATTTTGAGTTTTATGGTGTTTTTTCCTGTCAGACCATAAAAATGTGGTCGCAAGTAATCCTGTGTGTGTGATATCTGCAGGCCAGTGGTTTACCATAATCCCAGGACATTGGCACTGGCCAGTGTGGAGCAGCCAGGTTCTAATCCAAGGTCACTTTATCAACCATGTGTGGTCGAGCTCATCATTACGTTACATAATAATCACTGTTGGGGTAATACGTGATTAAAAGCACTGGAATAGTGCCGTCAAAAGTCTTGTTTTATTAGTCACTTTGCTTGGATAAGCACTATATATCACCAAAGCTAAACCCATTTATTGCAAAGTTGATGAATAAAATATAGAAACAAATCTTCCTAGAGATTTTCTGTCTGAGTCAAACCACCACTGGGAGCCTGAACTAAGATCAAACGACTGCGTTGCAGAAAATAGACAAAGGAAACAAGGGCGTTAAAGTGTATTGTGTATAGATACAAAAGGAAAATAAAACTTCATTTTTCTTCATGGATTCTTTTCAAACATCATTTGTTACTATAGGAGGTACACTGAGGGAAAGCTATACAGGGGATTATTAAACTGTAGCACTGAGTCTGTATATATGAGTCAATGACAAAATTATTCTCTCTTATATTAAATACTCCATAATAACCATGTTTTGCAAATTTTTTATATACACTACTGGTCAAAAGTTTTAGAACACACCAACTTTTCCAGAATTTAATTGAAAATGATGCAGTTTAATGTCTCAGTGTACTCTGAAATGAATGCACATTTGCAACATTTAAAATTCTTTATTGAGCATGATAATGTTTTGAAAGTAAAAAAAAGATTCAAAATCACATTTTATGTTGGACTAAAGGACTAAAAAAAGACACAAAATGACCAAAAAAAGACACAAAATGACAAAAAAAGACACAAAATTACCCAAAAAAAGACACAAAATGACCAAAAAAAGACACAAAATTACCCAAAAAAAGACACAAAATGACTTACAAAGACATTAAAAGAATTAAAAAATGGACAAAATAGCCCAAGACTCCATAGAGTTAAGTTGTTAACCCATTTCTTGTTCCCTGAAAAAGGCCTTCTTGTATAATTCTGAAATGTACATTATTTTTCTGTTTTGGTTAAGCTTACCTTTTTTTATTTACCTCTGGCAGTTCACCACTTACCTTTGTACCCTTTCAAGCTGTTCATTTGACTTGAACTGCTTGAATTTCAATAAAAAAATGGAAAAATTGGGGTGTTCTAAAACTTTTGACCGGTAGTGTAAGTTATAACAACATATCAAAAGTACATCCATCGCTTTTAATTGAGCGCTGTACAACAACTTTTAGTGTTTTACAGTAATAACAGGATAGTAAAATGAGTTTAGTCTTGAAGTGAATTATTTCCTGTTCAATCAGAAAGAGATCCAAAGGAGGCATAAACCTTCTTTCTCTGTATCATCCATTCTTTTCTCAAACAGCAACACGTTTCAACCAGCAGCCTGCTGTTAATGAGAACACCCAATTGCTTTTAGCTCAGCTTTGATGTGTATAATACAAAATGCTAACAAGATTGTACCCCGCTAACCCCTGCTTCCTTCAAGCTTATTCTGTACTAAATTGCTTCGTGGCTGACTCAGTTTCATCCATCACATATTTATAAACAAACGTGTCAGCGACAGCCATATGATATAAATGGACAGCGCCTAGCTGCGTGATTAGCATTTACTAAAACAAGAGGCAGAGCGGTTCAACACATATTGGATTTTTCCTGCATCTCTTATGGGATGTAAATGTATTATGCTTCAAACCAATTGCTAATATACAGTTCTTTTTCTAAATTTGCTCTCAATAGCTGCAATTTTAGAGTTATGTACAGAGACGCTTGCAGTTGTGTAACTGCTGGGCTTGTGGTAGAGAAGTGCCTGAACCTGCAGGCTTGTCTCATACTATAGCTGCATAAAATACATGTAAGAGATGAAATACAGTACAGGCCAAAAGTTTGGACACACCTTCTCATTCAATGTGTTTCCTTTATTTTCATGACTATTTACATTGTAGATTTATCAAAACTATTAATGAACACATGTGGAATTATGTACTTAACAAAAAAGTGTGAAATAACTGAAAACATGTCTTATATTCTAGTAAGCAAAGGGTGGCTACTTTGAGGAATCTAAAATACAAGACATGTTTTCAGTTATTTTACACTTTTTTGTTAAGTTTTCATTATTTAATTTAATTATAAATTATTCATGTATTTGTTTATGTAATCTATTTCTTTTAAAAAAAATATATATATATTTATTTATTTATTTTTTGTAAATATGTATTATTTAAATATGTGTTTAGGGGGAAAAAAAAAGTGTTAATTGAGTAGTGGAGAAGGGGTAGGTTTAAATAAGCATATTATGCTTCATCCTACTCCTTTTCGGACATGTTGCGTTCACATTACAGCGTTTGTTTTGACTATTGCTATTTTTTGTTTTGTTTTGATTATTCTCATTGGATGTATTTGTTTTTGTGTTTACTTTGTTGTGTTACTCGCACATGTTTGAAATAAAAAAATAAATAAAAAAAAGTACATAATTCCATATGTGTTCATTCATAGTTTTGATGCCTTCAGTGAGAATCTACAATGTAAATAGTCATGAAAATAAAGAAAACGCATTGAATGAGAAGGTGTGTGTCCAAACTTTTGGCCTGTACTGTATGTGAGGGTTTCTTTGAAAATATCACCCAAAAAACAGAATTTCTCTCAGAAAACGCATATGATTGAACTTTTTTCTTGACAGGTAGGGATTGGAGCTGACAAGATTTAATTGATTGACTCATGAAGCCCTGAGTTCCTGTACAATTCTCTGGTCTGTCAGTGACTTGTATGAACTACACGGCAGAATGAAGTCTCCTTAACAGTGACAGAGTGACGGCTGACTTAAAATAGCTGACTAAAATAGCGATTCATTATTGATTCACCTCACACAAACCAGTGGCTCTGTCACACACATGCAGCAGAAAGCTGTATCACACATGCTACTGCAGTATATCAAGTATATCAGTTGGTGTAACCCAGGGGTCTCAAACTCAAATTACCTGGGGGCTGGAGGCAGTATCAAAATGACCAAAAAAAGACACAAAATTACTGAAAAAAAACTAAATTACTTAAAAAAGACACAAAATGACCAAAAAAGACACAAAATTACAAAAAAGGACACAAAATTGCCAAAAAAAAAGACCAGTAACGTTTTTCCCATAAAAATCTGATTATATACAGGAAAATTAATGTGAACTAAAATGAGAAAAAAAAATACTATCCATGTGTACATTGCAACACTATGGTATATAACACATTTTACATAATTGTCAAAACTTCAGGAAAAAAATCTTTTTTTTAGAATATGTTCTGCTCAATATTGATAAAATGTGTAAATGTAGAAATACAAAAAAAAAATGCCATTTGATGTTTTTAAAAAATGAAGTTATATGTAATAACTTCATTTTTTAAAAACATCAAATGGCATTTTTTTTAGTATAAGTCCACTTAAATACACTGTAGGTGGATAAATTATTTAATATTTATCATTCTTTTGTGGTTACACCATTTGACATCTTGACAACCCTTATCTGTCACTGACCCATGTACAGTCCTGAATCAGCACTGTTGTCATCTTTCTTTGTGAAATGCACCCGCACTTTGGACCATTTCTTCCCCTCTACCCTGACTCCTTCTTGTTGCAAGTTTCCAGGAGTTGGAGATCCAGGAGATGCAGTTTGACAGCATTGTTTTGCAATGTGCAACTGTCAGAAAAACATCCTGGCATCAAAAAAAAACTCGATAAGCTCAGAGGCATACGATTCCAAAGGATCGGACCATTTGGGAATGGCTCTCGATTCCAATCCCTACATACGGGTAACGTTGACTGCGATTAGGAATTTCAGTTCCTGTGACTGATTAAATCTTTCTTTATATACAGTACAGGCTAAAAGTTTGGACACACCTTCTCATTCAATGCGTTTCCTTTATTTTCATGACTATTTACATTGTAAATTTATCAAAACTATTAATGAACACATGTGGAATTATGTACTTAACAAAAAAGTGTGAAATAACTGAAAACATGTCTTATATTCTAGTAAGCAAAGGGTGGTTACTTTGAGGAATCTAAAATACAAGACATGTTTTCAGTTATTTCACACTTTTTTTGTTAAGTACATAATTCCATATGTGTTCATTCATAGTTTTGATGCCTTCAGTGAGAATCTACAATGTAAATAGTCACGAAAATAAAGAAAAACGCATTGAATGAGAAGCTGTGTGTCCAAACTTTTGGCCTGTACTGTATGTCTAAGTGCTCCTCTTGGTACTTCATTTCCATTTAGCACAAATGTCAGAAAATAATCCCAGAATCAGTAAAATGAATTGATAAACTCAAAGGAATATGAGTCCAAAGGATCAGACAATTTGGAATACATACAGCCAATGTTGACTCAATAGGAGCCCTACTTGATGTGACTCATTAAACTTTCTTTCATCTATCCATAAAGATTAAAGTTTTAACATTACATTAATCCATAAAAGACAGGTCATAATGGGTTAAGTAAAAAAAAAAATAAAAGGTTGATTAAATTCATAAAAATCGAATTATTTCTTTACAAAATGGTCTGATGCATCTGAAAATAATTGGCCTTTACAAGTGCGGACTGTACGTGCAAAGTGCTAAAAAAGAACCTCAGAAATAACATGTAACCCACATTATAAAACACAAGAGGACCGAACCAAACACATTCAAACGAATGGTAGCGCGGCTCTATGTAGCAGACATGTAAGTGTTTTAATAAACACTTCATTGGGCCCTTCATCAATTCAGACCATATAAAGTTGTGTTCCTTTATGCCGCAGTCCCTCCAAATAACAAATGGGCGCCGAGCTTTAATAAATTAATCTAGTCTGCAGATGAGAGGGAGTTGGTACATAATGAATCACACTGCCACCCACAAAGCACACAAAAGTGTGCACACAGGCACAAGAGAATTTCGAAAACAAACGAACATAAAAGGACCAATGGGGTGTCCTTGGGGAGAGGGCCAACATGGCTGTTGTGGCTCTCATTCAATAGATGACTCAGTCCTCATGAAAACAGGCATATACAGTATGTTCTTTTGTCTCCCGACAACTACAATGTTGTATTATTCTACCTTTAAAAAACCAGGGTCCGTCATTGCTTTACAATGTCTTGGGTGAAGATGAGACGAATCAGACTGTTCTGGGTTTATTTGAGAATAGAAATATAAAAATAGTATGTGATGAGTTCAGTCTATCTTTTGATGATTATGTAGGTGTGTGCATGTGATTGAAGGTTCATTGACATTGATTCTTTGACATTTTTCCTGAAAATCCCTTTTCATCTATGAATGTGTGCTTTTGTCAACATGCAAACAATGATTCATGAACATTGGTGTGTTTTCCGTTATCTCCCTTGTGAGGCATCAGAACTGGGAGAGCCTTTCAGGTGGACATGGCCAAAACAGTGCTAGCTCTTGTGTTGCTAATGGGACTTTTTTTTACACATTAACATATAAATGTACAGTTTTGCTGAAGAAATGTTTTTAGGGGGCAACCATTGGAGTCACCTCCTTCCAACCATTAAAACGAATGCAGGTTTAGGGCACTTCTGTCTTCACTTTTGTGGCCTGAAGGTTGTCAATTTATCAACAAGTTTTCCAACCTAAACGACACAATAGGTCCTTTGTCAATACCACCAATAGCGACCCATATGAGCATTTGTCAAAATGATCCAAATGAGGATTTTGCAGTTCACGCTACAGAGTGGTAGCCTGGGTATACCCATACTGCCTTGCGCGCTCGAATTTAATTTCGAACCTCCATCCAGTCTGGCAACCAGGGCCATTTCTTAGCCCTGTTTTAGGGATCCAATCACAGAGCGGGGAGGGACGGCAAGACGATGACGCGTACTACTCGGCACTTGGAAGCTTGTAGTTTTCTTACGGATCCAACATGGCTGCTGCAGACGCGAAACTCTCTTTAGCTGTAGACGGTGTTTTAAATAGTTTAGAGTGAAAGTTGAAAGGCGAAAGGTCTCTCGGCGGCTCCGCTGTCTCCCGGCTCGTAGCCAGATCACCGGTAGACCGGAGACCTGCAGCAGCTTGTTTATTGCCCATAAAATCAGTGGATGTGTGTGGCTGAATGACATGAGGGGGAATAAAGCGTGAAAATAAATAATCTTGCAGAAAGCGAGAACTGGAGAAGCAAAGCAGCAAGCAACACTCTCTCACAGACACACACACAACAAACATACATTTCTGTTGCTCTACTACGTCATCTGGTATAACTGATCTGATTGGCTAAGAGCTACCTACAGACGCTTTGATAGACATTCTAAGCGCTAAAGAGCCAAGAAACGGCTCCGGAGGATCGTAAACCACACCTCCTCTACGGAGAAATGAACGGCTGGTTTCCAGACTAGATCTCATTTGAGATTAGTCTGGTGTTAGCCAGGCTAACAGTGTGCAGCATTCTAAAACTATTGTGCGTGTCATTAGACATAGATATACAGTTCGCGTTCGTAAAAAAAAACAAAGGCTGCAGTTTCATTGAATTTAGGCTACAGAACCACTGATCTCGGTCTAAGGCAAAAAACTTCCTGGTAAGGCGTTTTAAAACATATCTTAACAAGTAAAGAAAATGTAAGCAAATGCCGGAAGTGAAGTAGTTACGAGGATGACGTGACAACAACATAAACATAAGGTTAACTGTTGAAAAAAAAAAGACACTGTGGTTTTGCTATAAAACGACTGATCTAGGTTTAGGGCAAAAAACTTCCTGGTAAGACTTTATAAATGACAGTTAAAACAGTAAATAAATGTACTTAAATGCCAGGAGTACTTACAAGGACGCCGTAACTAATGGAAGTGACATAATTTAAAAAAATAATTCACAGAAGTTTAGTTATGTTTAAATCACATTGTTCACTTTTCCTTACATACACCAATCCCATTCTCCTGCATGGGTGAAAGTCCGACATCTGTTCTACCTGTGTCTGCACCGTAAATGTCTAAACACTAGGCTTTAAATGCAAAGCTGAGTTGGTTTATGAACTTCACAATATCCTGTGAGTTGGTGAACATGTCTAGAACTTTGTCTTGAATTGTTTTCTGCTGCCAAAAGTGTAACCACTGGTTTCACACAGGGACTGATTTAATCTGGCTCTGGTCCGGCAGAGCTGAGCAGTGCCCAATTTTGAACAGAAGGTTCTCATGTAAACAAAGTTGGACAGATTGTCGTATATATAATAAACACAAGCCTGCAAACATACAGACACAGTGCCACTATGGTGCAACTAAGGATCATTTTCCCGGAAGCCAACATCCAAACAAAGAGTCCAAACTTATTCTGTTTACAAAAAAAGAGCATCAGCTCCTTATATTTCAGAACCTGTAACCAATTCATTTTATTTTTTGGTATTTTTCTTTATGAACCACTGAAATTAAATTATTTTTCAAAATACCTACTGACATATCTGTGGATTGACTAATTGTTTAAGCTCCAAATGACAAAAAAAAAAAAGACAAAGTACAAAACTGTACACTCAAAAAAAGCAAACTGGGTGTCTGTTACCTTCTCCTTAGTCTAACATGTAGCTTCTACTAAATAAAATTATGTTTTGTGGTTGAACAGTTTTAAAACATGTAGTTTTAAAATGCAACACTTTAAAATTTACTAGAATACTTTATGTTAAAACAACCTAGTTAAATTGCTGAACATAAAAAATTATGTATTTCCTGAATAATTGCTATTATGTTCATTTTCATATGATAAAGGTAATCTTTTAGGCTAAACCACTTCAACCTAACTTTGTTTTGTTGGCTCAGCACCATTAATTCATGTCCTGCACTATTTTAAAAAGTAGTTGTAACTACCCTATTAAATAAAGTAACTCTTAATAATGTCATACACATTTAAATGGCCCAAGAAAATTACGTTAGTATGTTACAATTACCCTTACAAATCTAGTTGGACTGACCCCTGGTAATTAATAACAGTAACGCAAATACATCATGTTGACCCAACATATTTACATTTTGTTCACTCAACAAAACTGTTTCTAGCTAAATTAAAGCATTTTATTTAGGTGGAAATTATTTCCATCATTTTATTTCGTTCTGGGAACAAGTTATTTTTTTGAGTGTATAGATTCCAGAGCCTCTCTGACATTTCAGCCTCTGGTCACGACAGAAAAATAGTTACAGTAAATAGTTAGCATTAAAGATGCATCACTTGAATGTATAACCATGCTTCCCCAACACACCCACACTAATCATCCACGATTATGGTAAATGAGCACTACCATGAGTCATTAGCTTACATAAACCTGATTTTTTTTATAATTATTGTGAAGGTAGAGTTGAAAATTCACCTCCTTTCCTTGTTTCCAGTTGTCACTTCATCTAAAGTCTATTCAGACTCAGTAGCAATGTTCTTTTGTCACAAAAGACTCTGATGCAATAATATTCTCCAGGCTCCCTGAATGGGGAGGATGGCACTGACAGCTTTCATCTGTAAATCACTGTGAGGCACAGTTCTTTTTGCGTACAAGAGCCAAAGACATCAGTGCTCCACTCTCCGGTTTGTGGTGGGAAACATCAAATATGCACAAATGGGAAAAAGAAAAAAAACATTACTGACAACATCCCCGTCTCATTTACGCTTTGATCAGGAGCAAACAGCGGCTTCGATTCACTCTCTTGCAAATGCTACAGCACAATATGTGGAAAATCAGACAAGCGGGCACAAACTATCAGGAAATTAAGTATGGACAGGATAAATCCACCACAACTAGTATCAACCGCTTGTTAATTAAATTAGGAACATAAATGGCTTTCTTTCTCTTTTTCTTCACTGGGGAATGAGTATGTCAAATGTATGAAAAGACATCCTTATTTCCCTCTGGCATACTGGATTTTTAATTATGTCTTGTCTAGTAACAAAATATTGGAGACCATTTATGAGTGTCTTGGGTGTGAAGGGAATACAAACACTTTTATTATCAAAATGTCAACACCAATGAAATAATATAATTAATTACATTGTTCAAAAAGAGAGATTTTTTCAAATATGAAATGCTCTTGTTACCACTGGAGTGGACAAATATGATGACTTAAATGTGTGCAGATTTATTCTTGGAGAGCAATTAACAACACAATTGTTAGAAACCTACGCACATTTTCACAATAATAGTAGTAACAGCAAAACTATTTCCCACCGCTGGTCAAAATAATGACAAACAGTGATTGCTAAGTAAAGACCTATGAAACCAACACAATACCATTTTTAGAACTTAAACCAATCAAGAGTCTTTTCCTCTTAAACAACTAAGCTGTTGAATGTATTTTTTTCAGAATCCACTTTGCTAAAGGAAAAAACACACTTCCCACAAAAATACCTCAATATAACACTAACTATTCATGTGACTTGCTGCTCACCACTCTCTACCGCAGGTCCAAAGTTTAGTGAATCATCTACCTAATAGTTTAGGCTTATGGATCGAATCATTCATTCGAAATCCGATCCAGTAATTTTGTCCAAAATACGGAATATATTGGTGAATCTCTAATGAAGACTGGTCTGGTCTGGGGAATGCAACCGTCATTGTCTGTGCCGACTCATTTGCTACTTGTGTTTTCTGGTTTTACACATGTTGTTCTTGAATATGGGGGTGATTTCAAAGGCAATTCATAAGTGTAGTAGTAGGCTTTTGTGGTATCTATTTTTTCATACCATCATACGTTCCTGACATTTCAGTGGGGTATTCCGTATATGATGGTATTTATGTTTGTGTTGAAACTGTCAGTTAAATACATTGACTGAAAGACCAGTGTCTATATTTTCGACAACATTGAAAATCATACCGTTGGGATTTCTAAATACCCTGGTATACTGTATCATCATGCAATCCAAATTAATTTAGGTGGACCCTCATTCTCCACAGTGTTAGGCTAAATGCTTCAGGGCTAACAGGACTGTCTGCATTAGCTGTGTGTGCTAATAGATGGTATCCATAATCCTTTGGTGGTAACTCAATTCAGATTGGCAGTAGCTGCAAATAACTTGCCATTCAATACAGCTTCTTCTTTATACATTGCTTGCTAGTTGCAACTGGACTTTGGCCAAAGAATTATCATAACAAAACCTGCCTTAAAACAATTAGTGGCGTTAAAATCGAAGTCAACCTGTCATTATCGTTATAGCGTTAACTTTGACAGCCTTATTAACCCATTGACGCCTAAAACTGCCTGTAAAACCTCTGGGCGATTTTAAAATAAGCCCTTAAAATCTGAAGTTTTTCTGGAAATTCAACAGAAGTGTCAACGCTTCTACTAAATAATAGATTTTTCAGCCTCTGTAGCAGATAGAAATGAAATTCAATGTATTTGAGAGCTTATACAAATACTACAAAACAACGTATCTGCTTTCCAGGCTTCAATGGGTTAAAAAAGTGGGGATCTGCTTGAAAAGGTTTTATTGTACTTTAGTGATATTGTTATAACTTCTTCTGGTCTTTCATCACCTTAGCCTACCCTTAAAGGTGCACAACTGTACAGGCAGCATACATACTGAGAATTTTTGCCGTGCCACTGGCTTTTTAATAATTAAACTATAAGCAGCACGAGCATTGAACAACAACATGACCTTTATGCAGGTTCTGTAAAAAAGAAAAAGACTAATGATCCTGTCTAATCACTTGTTCTCGGTTTATTACATGGCATTTCAGTCAATAGACCTTTATGAAGAAAACTTAAAACAAGAGTAGAATAGGTTCTATGAATAAGGTACTCCCTAAGCCACCATCTGTTGTCCATCTACCTACACAAAAATCAGAACCACTAATTACATTGACAACCAGCACATGCAGCCTTAATGTCATTAGCACATCTGAGATGAAACAGACAAAGCAGATGCCACAAGAGAGTGGGATCAGTGGCTTAGTCAGAAGCTGGGATTCAACTGAAACTCTCTTCCCTCCTTTGCTTGGCTTTAAATCTTTATCCATTCCTCAAAACCTGTCATCCTCTACTGCATTCCTGCACCGGAGCTTCTTTTAATAACCATCCTCTTTATCTCTGCCTCATGTTTCTCCCTACTGCCTCCATGCTGCACACATGACTCACCTCTAATGATACTTGCAATTTATAGAAATATACCACATATATACAGTATTGTATCAGGACCAATTATCTTAGGTGGTAGGTGGATGAGAATGGGCTTTCAAAGTAAGAGGCTGACTGGAGCTATTTCCCCCACATACTTAGCCATGCTATTGATTGGTGGAATAGCACACTGGTGGAGACTCACATGGGAGAGAACATGAGAAGGCCAGCAGTTCAATAGAAACACATCAAGTTCACAGTCAATGTTTACTACATTTTTTCAGCACAGGTCACTAGTTGACTGTTTGACGTTAATTGAGCTACAGCTCACACAGTGATTAACAAGTTTATAGGAAATCAGTAATGAGTAATGAAAATGGGGGCAAAAACTACGCTGAGCAATTAACTAACCAAACAGATATAAGGCCAAACCAGACAGGGCTTAGACACATGGGAACCAGATAATGACAAGGTAATGAAAAACAACATCAAGAGAAGTATATATGACAGGTCTGACTGACAGTTGTATTATAGCAGGGGTCTCAAACTCAAATTACCTGGGGGCCGCTGGAGGCAGTATCAAAATGACCAAAAAAGACACAAAATTACTAAAGAAAGACACAAAATGACAGAAAAAAATACACTTAAAAAAATACACAAAATGACCAAAAAAAGACACAAAATTACTAAAAAAGACACAAAATGATTGAAAAAACACAAAATGACAAAAAAGAAACAAAAATTATTAGAAAAAGACAAAATTACCAAAAAAAGACACAAAATTACTAAAATTAAGACACAAAATTACAAAAAAAGACGCAAAAATATTTTAAACAGACACAAAATTATTTAAAACAAAGACACAAAACTACATTACATAACATTTCCACTTCTTCCAGCCACAACAACACGGTAGATAAACGGTCCGGTAGCGGTTGCCTTTCTTTTTGTTAACGTCGTCATAGAAACAGGTGAAACAAAGCTCCAGCTGGAGCAATAAAGGGACCTTCCACAAACAACACGGTAAAGTTCCATTCCCATATAACTCACATTAAACTTTCATATCAAGGTGAGGGCCACAAAATATCGTCACGAGGGCCGCAATTGGCCCGCGGGCCGCGAGTTTGAGACCCATGTATTATAGCAAATCCAATTCACAGTGCCTTTAACAGTGTTACGGCCCCAGCCGTATAGTCTGTAGTTGTGCGTGTGTCTGTGCGCATGCATGCGTGTGTGTGTTTGCTCCCTCCCCTCAGGCTGCTGGAGAAGGATGATTGGAGCGTTCCGGTGACCACGGGAGCCAATCAGATTCGGCAATTAGGGATTCAGATCTTTCAAAAGGCTGGATGGAGCTTCAGTCAGGATCTGTTGTGAACCGTCGCCCAAACCCTTGTCTGTGCTCGCCATTACGTTTTGTATTGAACACTTCGATTCGTTGTAGTTGTACTTTTGTACTGTGTAACAGTACTGTGATTAGTGGTAGTTGTTATTTTGTACTGTGTAACAGTACTGTGATTAGTGGTAGTTGTTATTTTGTACTGTGTAACAGTTAGAACTGACCCTGTTTTTTTTGTTGTTATTTCATTTTGTCAAACCTTAAGCCTGAAGGGTCCTTTTGTTTGTATATCTTACTGCTATTTTATTTCTTATTAAAACACCTCTGTTAATACCACTACATCTGGTTTATGTTATCTCCTTTTACCCCTTTAAGAGCTGGTGGACGTAACAACAGGTTGAACATTGGCTGGTCTGTCAATGTTACGCCAACATTTCGTTTTTCCCCCCCGACAGCAGCTCTCATGTTCAGCTCCACTGCAGTGCCAGCCGTTCAAAGAGCTGCGCCTCCTTCTGCCTCCTGTCCCGGCCTCGCCCTGCTGACCCTCATTATAACAGTGCCCACGACCACCGCGGTGCGTAATTGAACCCTGGTCCTGCTAATTTGTGCCGCAGGAGTGAAAACCCATAAATCACCTTTGCTCTGCTCTTTATATCTGAAAGTTCAACCCACTGGCTCAGAGGCACAGCTCAGACTTCAGCCCACAGAGGAAGTTTGAAAGGGATAAAAAAAAAAAAAAAAATACAAGAGAGAGGAGCACTTTAAAGTACAGCCTGCGATTTAAAGTGTCCATTTGTTGCATGAGTATCAATAAAATATTTACAGATTCCTACTGTTACTAAAATGTAGATATAGTGGAAGAAAACAAGTCCATATGGGAAACCACTGGACGTTTTAGCGTCGATTTGCAAGTACGAGGAGCAGAACTGGAAAACACGACTGAAGTATTTACAACTTGATGCCAAATCAGACTCATTACCAACATGTCTTTTTTCATTACAGAAAAGCATATTGTTTGATGATATATTGAGAGTGCATGAATAGTATTCCACAAATATTTAACCTCTCAATAAAATGTGTCAGAGTCTTTCTTGTGTGTTTGATTTTTAAATTCAATTTTCTGGTTTAAAACAAAATCTGAATGAAAATTGATGAGAAAAAATGGTTAGATGTTACGGTAATGATAGCATTGTTTGCATTAAAAAAATGTATATATTTAAAAAAAATACATGCTACCCTTGAGCATATTTAGTGCTTTATTTAAAAATGTGTTACTGTAATGAATTTTTTTGCTCACACTGGCCCTCATTTATCAAACGAGCGTACGTCAGAAAGTGAGCGTAAAGTGGGCGTAGGATGATTTCTACGCAAGCCTCGGCATTTATCAATTTGGACGTGAGCGGACGGTACGATCAGATCTCAGTCTGCTCTCAGCTCGTGTACGCAAATCTGAGTCAGCGTGAAGTCCACACGTCTGAGTCGGAGAATTGATCTTAGACTATAGTATCGATGCCTGGAGCTGATAAAACTCTGTGGTGTTTTGATTTTTAATAGTGGCAAAGCAAAACATGTTTAGACTACATAATTTATCATTAAAACATAATCCATAAATAAATAAACCCTGCGATCGTGAAATTCTTTAAACAGAATACCAGCCGAGGATATTAAATGTTGTTGTCTTCTGCTGTTTACTGTTATTATTATTATTATTATCCAGCTCCGACACCGGAGCGTCAGCGTCTCCTTCACCAGCGGTGCTGCCCGAATAGAAACATTTCTAATCAGCGCTGCGACACGCTCCTCTGAATAGGACATCATTATTAGTAAATGTAAAGAGGTCAATAATATCTCTCCATCATAATAATAGCAATATTCGGATATTATATAGATTATTAGGCTTTATATATCACGATGTAATTACTCAAACCTCGCCGGGAGTTTAATAGTCCGCTACTCTGCTGACGGCACCACTGATTTCCTTCTTTTTCTCTTTTTATGCTGCCAAACAAAACCAGTTTGTTGTGTTGCTGCTGTTGGACGTCAATGTTTCACTTTCTGACTGAGAAATTCCTCTTCTTTTAGAATTAAAACTTACTTTAAAACATTGTTTACCTCCTTCAACAAAAAAGCTGAAAACTTCTAAGTCCGTGCTCCAAATGTAAAATAATCACTGGACTTGTTTGAGTTTATAACTATAAGTACTTTTATTTTATAAACCTCCGTCGCTGCGTATTTCTGTAATATGTCTATATTGCCCCTATTGTTAATTGTAACGGTGCACTTTGCTAATAAAGCTGACTTTAGAAGGTGAAAAAATCCTCTTTTTGGCCGTATTGCGCCCTTCGGTGTCGTAAACTCTGAAGGCGAGTCTTCTGAATCGGGTATATATTAGGGCGTGGTATTTAAATGACGCTTGTTTCGAGCCGCCACATTTATCAACAGCCGATCATTCTTACGCTGTGATTGGCGAGATACGATCGTTTGATAAATCACACGTGGACCCTGTCGTAAGACGAAATATACACTCGGATCTGCGCTCGTTTCTACGCTCGCTTGATAAATGAGGGCCAGTGTCTCTAAAAATGTCAGAAAATATCTTAAAATGTTTCAAATTGATTATAAATTCATATTAAACGGATGAGTTTAGATTGTATATGTTATAAAGGGTCAAAGAAAATATGTATTCAATGCTCTTGGATTTTTGCTATTAGCTGTACCATGTTCATGAGAATCACCCCTGAGTTTAGGAGTGTGTGTGTGTGTGTGTGTGTGTATGTGTGTGGGTGTTTACAATCTACTGTCTTGAGTTTTCCTTTCGATGTCCTCAGGCTCTTCTACCTGGACTGATTTACTGCAAAAAAAGAAAAGTTGGGTGAACTCAAAATTTCAAGGCAACAAACTTCGATAAAATTTTAAGTTGGACAATTAAACTAAATATTTTAAGTTTTGTTTTTGAGTTTGCTCAACTCTGAATTCAGATTTTTGTCAACTGTAAGTTGTAGGCCTGCTAACTTATAATTTTACATTATAAGTTATAATAACTTTTAATCCTTACTTCTGCTAACTTCTGCAATGTGCTGAAGTGGCACGTTTGTAACGCCGCTATGAAATGTCAGCTAATGTTGCAACCACAATTTAGAGTTAGCTTTGATACGCTAATGGCTACTCTTGTAGCTGTAACAAGCAGCGCCGCTAGCATCAGTTAGCTGCTAGCATCAGTTAGCCGCTAGCATCAGTTAGCCGCTAGCCGCTTTCCTGCATTTCCCAACAAAGAAATAAGAGTTAGCAGAACTATTGTCGCTTGTTTTGAACCCCAACTTAAAGATATAAGTAACAACAACTCACTAACTTGTTTTTGAGCAGACAACTGGCTTCCTTTGTTGTGCTAACTTACATTATTGCCCTGAATGTCAGTAATTTATATTTCCAAGTTTTACCAACTTAAATTACAGTTTTTGGCCAAAAAAATACAAGTTGGCTTTTTTGTAGTGTTTATGGAGTTACCTGATGGACAAAAAGCTTTACTTGTTACTTGAGTAAGTAAAGCTAAAGTTGCTAAAGTGATGCTAACTGTAGCTGTGAGCTCCAAGCACCAGGGGGAGTGATGTTTAATTTTTACACCACTAAGGAAATATTGGGAGAGGAGGTTGTACGGCCTTGGGCAGAGGGAATGCAGTGTCAGTGTCGTGCCTGAACCAAAGCAGAGGGCATTCAAATCATTCAAACGAATTGCGTTTCATTTCAAACTCATTTGAACTCTACTTTAGGAAGAGACAGCCCTAACACAGACTCATAAGATGAAAACAATAACAGTGCTGCTGTTGCGGCTGGTACAGAGACTTAGAGTATAATCCACTTCTCATTTCCTCCTGTTCCCCATTGTCTTGTTTTGTTTCATTCTACTGATATTTAAGTACCAGGAGGACCCAGCGACAACTTTATTGGCATCTGATTCATATAAGGATATTACACTGCATTATAAAGAGCAGTGAATTGCTGTGAAAACATCCATTAAAGCTTGCTCAATTTTTAATATGTTAAGTTTAGTATTAAAAGGACTAAGTTTCCATAGTCTTCACAGCTTAGAGCCAAAAACATCTTGATCCTGACTTTTCCATTAATGTTAACTCACCGCAGTACACCTGCACAGGCAATTCCATCACATTTAATTTTGCTTATTCGCTGTTTTATGAGAGACTTGGGATGGGCAAAAAAAAAAAGCAGAGATAAATAGTCTTTGGACAAACAATTTACATAATGGAAGACAAAATTAGCTTCCAGTTTGAATTAGAAATGGGCAAAGCTGGAGGCCAAATTACCCATTAAAGTCAAATAAAAAGCAACATTTTGTCGACTTTGTTGGAGCAAATGGCAAACTCCTAATCGTTTGAAGAAGCAATGTCTTATGTAAGAAATGCTTGCATTGCTGTTTTCCAGCCATGTGTTCAGATGTGTTTGAATCATCCGGCCTGGAATCTCTGGCTGATGTTTTCTTCACAACAAAACATGACAGTAGCAGCACACACTGCTAATTGTAATTGTAATTGATTCAGTAAGGAGTAGACACGTGTACTGCAAAAACCCTCTGTTCTGGTTAACAGCAAACAACAGTGATGAAAGTGATATTTTTATATCTGAGTGCAGTGATCTTAACACATTCAGTGTCACAGCAATATGTGGCTCGTGGTCATCAAACATGGCAGGTAAACAAAACGCTGCGGGACAACCGTGCACATTGCAACTAAGGGAAAAAACTGAGAAACAACACCTGACTCACGTGTTGCAGTACAGTCCCATCTCTCAGCATAAGGCAGGACCTCACAGGCCTCTGGAATACTATTCAAACTGAAATTACGTTTTAGTGGTGCAGCCCCCGGGAGCGTGAGAATGAAATTCTGCACATATCCAGCACTCACCTTAGGCGAAAGACTGTAATGAATTTTTATTGCTGCACAGGCAATGAACACTGAATTGAGAGAAGATGCGAGCAGTTAAAAAACCTAATGGATAATTTCCAAATGTGCTATAGAAGTGGGAAAGGTGAACGAGGGGGGAGTCCAGCTTAAATGATCATAGGATGGAAGGATCATGAAAGGATCACAGCCATCAAATCTCAGGTGCAATCAGGCTGCCCTGTCAAGTGATGTAACTCTGCAAACAATTAAATGATAAGTAGATGGCATGACAGACATCCATTTAATGAGAAATTCAATTTTAACACCATAAAGTCTTCCTCTGTGACTCTAATCAGCCTGAGATAGAAAATCCCTTCCTTGGCTTAGGTTCAAGGCTTCCGATTCTTTAGTTGCACCTTTCCCAGATGAATAATCCCGTCTCAGCCTGGAACCTTTGATCCGCAAGGCAGAGAAGGAATCTAAATTCAGATGTAAGAAGGCGTTTGATCCGGACACGGTGACTTCTTGATTGCAGCTGACACAACGATCCATCCGATCACATAGAAGCAAGAGGTGGAACAAAGGACTATCAACTTATGACACTGTCTAATAACAGTCACTTTACAAGGTATCACACAAGTTATATGCTAACCTGGAGTGTTGGAAAGACACGAGAGCTTGATAGAACATACAATTATCATTTTAATGGCACGCCGTCTGAGTTCACAGGGGCCGTGAACTACTCAGTCAGATCTACAAAGTGAACGGACAGACTTAAGGTCATCCTCTCATCATCTTCTCACTCTGTCTCACCCTCTTTCTCTCTCTTGCATGTACTTATATTATGCCATGTTGTATAATTAATAAGTTCAAATTAAGGTTATAGACTTACACTGCTCTGAATCAGAAAAAAGGTTAAAGCAAATGCAAAATATCTTCTGGCCTGTTAAATAACTAAAACCAGCTTAAATACTGCTGTAACAGCTTTACTAGCTAGCAGTTTGAGGTAAAAAAAAAATATATATATATACATGTATCAATAAGAGAAACAGGCGCAAATGGAATGCAGTGGATGGTCAGCTTAACAGGGAAACTTTACAGATTTTCAACCGGCTCTGTGTTACTGAATGGTGCCTGGTTTCCCTCCATAACACAGCGTCCAGAGCTCCTGTGACGCTACTTTTCAGTTTACTGGTTTAGTTTACCACATTTATAACAAGCACCCACCAATGCTGTGAATCAGTGTAACAGAGAGGCTTCATAGAGATAATGCTAGTTTGGTACCTCAAGCCTGAGCATGCCATTGAGAGGTACTGTAGTACTTTGAGATTTCTTTAAGAAAAGTGCTTTACATAAATATTATTATTAATAATAATAATAATAATAATATTTAAGTTCCCTTCTTTTGTTTGTGATTTATATTTACTATTTGTGTTTTACATGGTTTGGGGCATATGTTCGGAGTCCCAGTAGTTATATGTATGTGTTATTATGTCTGAAAATAAATAAAGATAGAAAAGAAAAGAAAAAAAAGAAAAGTGCTTTACAAATAAAATGTATTATTATTATTATGAACAGAAAGATGAGCTAATAGTCAGGCTGGATCTGACCACCGACTGATCAAAAGTACGAGTTACTTGATCAGTGCTGACACACAGAACACATCAGACAACCACCAAGAGGCTGACCAGTGCCAGAGTGCTGGATTAAAAGTAAAAGCAGCTCCTGTATTTCATGTCAATTCACCTTTTTTGTCTTAAAAATGGGAATCGGGCTATCAACAGCTAAATTAACCGAAATCATCCCCAGATGGCCTTGTTGTAAAAAAAAATTTTAAACTGGCAAAGCTGCATGTTGGAAAAGGCTCTAAAAGAAATGTTGATCCGTTAGGGAGATCGCACCGTACCTAAAATAATAGCATTCACATTTCTACCAGTACTGTATTAGATACCAACAACAATAAAGTGAGACACCTTATTGCATATCTCCATCATCGTTGCAGTAATTCAAGTGTGGCAACAAGTTACAACACATTAAGGAATGGCAAATAAAGTAAATTACAATGTACTATATTTCTGAATTAACTTTTCAAAGGCTGCTTGCACATGAATAAAAAATAAGGAAAGGTATTAAAAATCTTAAAAGGGAGAATTTACAATATTACCTCTCTCTCTATAGACCTCTGTAATATTTAAAACATTTAAACATTTGCGAGCAAATTGTCATAAAACACTTTTTGCATTATAGATGAAATGCATCCGAAATATTCAGCCATTTCCACTTCTCTGTAGCTATCAGACCACACATACTGAATAAGACATAAACAACAACAGATGCAAAACTCTGCAGGATGCCTCATTTAATCATATGACATGGGTCCAACTATACAAACAAAAGCGCCTCCTCCATATGGTGGCTGCCACATACACCCACACACACAAACCGGTGTCTGATAGGGAGTGGAGTCGAGGTAAATGTTGTATACACTGCCAGCATGCAAACGTGTCCTGCCCACTGCTTGCACTCTCCAGCAGGCTGTATTTACTGTAGGGCCTAAAATACATATACAGTATGTTTTTCACTGCGTTTGGCAATGCATATGTTCATATTCTTGCTACTTGTCTGTGTTGTTGTGGCAACAGCATAAGGATGCTTTTTGTTAACAACCTGCAAGCATCCAAAAGGGATATGGGGTGTGAGGTATTCTTGCTAAGACGCTGAAATGAATAAATGAAGTATCTTTATTTCGAACATGCCTAAAAACAAACATAAAAGCATACAGGCCTTATGACTTATGATAGCATCATTATAAAGAACAAAAAAGAAAAACAAAGCCTATGTGAAACTTTGATATCAATCTCAATAAACAAATGTTCGAAAAGGAGTAGAAAGTCAAAACAAATTTATTCCTACCCCTTTTGTTATTTTTATACATATTACATTGTCTATACAATATAGCAACTATCCCAGTTTTATACACGAACCAACTACAAAATAAACAATATTCTACACAATAAAGCAACTATCCTTGTTTAATATACAAACCAACTACATTATAAACAATATTCTATACAATATGGAAACTATCCTTGTTCAATAAACAACCCACTACAGTATGAACAATATAATATATACAATATAGCAAACATCCCAGTTTTATATACAACCAACTATATAAACAATATTCTATGCAACATAGCAACTATCCCAATTCTATATCCAACCAACTACAATTCAAACAATAATCTACACAATATAGCAACTATCCCAGTTTTATATACAACACACTACAATGTAAACAATATAATTTATACAATATGGCAACTATCCTATATTTATATACAAACCACTACAATATGTTGTGGTAGTTGTATAAAGCCACATTTGGGGACAAAACCTCCTGTTTTCAAAGGACAGTTGAGAGGTTTGGGCCACTTATTTTGAGCCCTCATGTATTATAGAAAAGAAAAACAGGACAACCAGATAGAGGAAAGATGCAGGTTGGGACAATAATCTCATCGTCTGCCAGTGTACTCAAATGTATTACATCAGAACCTTACTTACATATTTTATTGACAAGGTCACCCCTAATAGCTCTTTGAAACATGGAATCTTTACAAGTCTCTTCACTGGGTTTAATGCACTTCATGGTTAAATTGACATACTTGCAGCTTTTTTTACTAGACTCTGGATGTGGTCTCAGCATTTAACTGCTTACATGAAAAGACATGAATCTTGGGGGTGTACAAGGTAATAATGTGCTCCTTTAATGAATAGCAGGTTTTAGGATATTTCAGGGTTTAAATAACAGGTAGTTCCGGATATTTAAAATAGTGTATGGGCCTTTTTATCCTGTGAAAGTCATTGTCGAGTCACTGCATATTTTTGAAGTGCACAAGCACGTCAGTCATGGAAGAAGCTGTCTAGGTGAGGATTTCTTCCAAGCTTCTGCCAGCAGGCTACTGTCCAAACATATTCATCACCAGATTGTATCTGAGTGAATCAGTCATCAGACCTGGGCTTTTTGTTTCCCACTCGATCTGCTTCCTGAATCAAATTATCTGCTTCTGTTGCCATCTATTGGCTTGAGAGATAATGCTGGAAATAGTATTTACACATTGAATAAAACAGTCACATCAACAAGTCTGCAGTTTAATCATTTCCCATTTCCGGTGAATGAAAATGATTTGCTGGCAACAAAAAAAGCCAGGATGCATCTAGTGACACAGCCAACTTTCTGTCCAACTGGTTTCAGTTGTTTGCCATATCCAGCCCAGTAAGACCATTGCCACAACCAGCTGGTTTCAACAATCAACGACGTCTGAATCCATTGCAATGTCTACCCTGTATTGAAGTGCTAATGATCCACAGAACAAAAGACTTACACTATATTTCGGCACAGACTGGCTACGTTGATGCCAAAGCAAGTGGCACAAATTGGCTCTCACACTCGTGCTTTTATCCGCATAGGATTGTGTTTCTTCACGCAACAAGTATGTAATAGGCTTAACAGATCACAGCTGAAAAGATTGTTTGGTCCTGAGCCTAAGCCAGTCTTGAAGGCAATTACAACCACAATGCCTTGGCACCACACGGGAGGAGGACAGGACAGAGAGAAGATGAGCCGGGGGTGGAGTGATGGTAAAAGCCTCCATCGCTGTCACACATTCCCTCTCTGAGGCTGTCAGCCTCATGTGACTGCGGTGAGGGAAGATTGTTCATTTCAATATCCAAACATGGAATTGAAAAGCAACAAAGATGGCTAACACATCCAGCCTATAGTCATTTTGGCCCTGACAGGTGATGAGTTTTCCTCAGGCACATACAATAGGCAGACCTGTCAGGGTCCATATCTCATCTCTGCTGCCTGTCAAAGCCATTTCCCCAACTAGGCTCAGGACAGTCATCAACATTTCCCACATCTGCAAACCTGTCCCTATAGTTTATAAATGTAAAACTGACGTACTTAAACTTGCAGCAGCATGGTGTACTGAGAGACAGACAGCAGCTAAAAGGGGGGACGTTAAGGGTTTTGCACCACTTAAAGGAATAGTACATTTTGCCCAATGTCAGCTGACATTGGCTCCAGCCCCCGCGACCTGAGTAAGCGGTTAAGGAAAATGGATGGATGGATGAATGAATTAGCGGTGTTAGGGCAGAGCCCAGCTAGCTTTATGATAAGTGAAGCAGTTGCTGGCTGTAATCTTACATTTAATGGACAGATATGACAGTGGAATCAATCTCTGTTAACTCTCAGCTGAAAGCAAATGAGCACACTTCCCAAAATCTCAAACTGCTGCTTTACTCGCATTTAAAATTTTAATAACATGGACCGCATCCTAATCAGCACACTGTAAAAAAGGTTTGTAGAAATAACAGTAAAACTCTGTCAAATACATCAGAAATAGGGCATAAAAAAATGGAAAAATGAAAAATTGTATATCACCGTATTAGACACTTTTAATTACCGTAAATCAAAGAATAGCGCAAAACTTCTACTTTTTTCTGTCATAAACTGGAAGAATCACACAGGTTTTAGGTAAAATATAACATTTTCATGCAAAATTTATGGAGAAATACCATGATGTGCGAATGAATGACACAATTACCCTAAAAATAACAGGATTATTCAGACTAAATTACAGTTTTTGCTGATATTTACATTTAAATTTAGAATTTAGAATAGAAAATCCACTCACTGTATTTTTTACGGTGAAGTTCTGGCAACCACAGCTGCCGGTATTTTACCGTAAATTAAACAGATTATTTTTTACAGTGCACGATAACCGATCAGGTGTGAAAACAGCACATTTTAGGCCATTGTATGGTGTTTACTTACAACTACAGAGCATTCTTGCTACAGAAGCACTCTGATTTCTTCATAACGTGAGCCACAGGGAGTTTCATCACCAGCGTGTGCCAGTTTGGACCAATCAGCCGTATTATCTCCTCCACCTGCTTTAATGTTCTGCAATCAGACGCAAAATGATAATGAACTTACTGTCACCAGAGAATAGGTGTCCCTTTATGGTGAGAATAGTTTATTTTAATTTACACAGCGCAATGAAGCAGGTAGTTCAAACAAGCCAAGAAGACAGAAGCTACTAGCAGACTGAGTGGTGTAGTGCCAGCATGCATCTAGGGAGCGCTTATGGGCCTGGCTTACAGTAACTACCTCATAATGTTAGAGAGAGACAGAAAGGGAGAGCAGCGGTTAGCGGTGCCAGAAAACATTTTCAACACACAGTTGGGCTGTGTTTCATCTGCTCTTGTTCTCTGCTTCGCTGCATCTGTAACCGATCGCCTAAAACAACAAGAGGCACAAACTTGTTCTGGGAAGTGTTTATCATTCTGTCCCAGACATATTTAAAGCAGAATACTCCTGAACTTTTACACCCAAATGCTCTGTGCCTTTGCTTTTGTATAAGTCCATTTTAGAGGTAAAAAAGTTTTGAGATCAAAACCGCCCTGATGCCCTGTGCTGAATATAAAGTTTGGTCTAAAAAAATGTCAGGAAATAGTGCAGAATGCTGGTTCAAATTCTCAAAACCCAGGGTGATGTCTAGAGCTGAAACAATTAGTCAATTAGTCGATTAATCAATCAGAAGATCAACAGAAAAATAATCACAGGCTATTCTGATAAGCGACTGATTCATTTATCCATTAAAAATGACCTTCATGAGAGACACCCTTGAAATCTGTCAGTGTTATAACTATTTTCAGTATTTGTCTATATAACTAAATTTAAATGTGTGTATATATATATATATATATATATATATATATATATATGTTTTGTTGTTGTTTCTTCTTTATTGTTATGTATGTATGTTTTTTTTATTCATTTTTTTAATTTACTTTTATTCATTGTTTTTATTTATTTATTTGTATTTAATTTTTGCTTTATTTACATCTTTTTTTTATAGGTTTACTGTGTTTTTCTTATACTTATTTGGCGAGGGGAAGAGGGGATGGGAGGGAGAATAGGGAGAAAAAGTTTGCTTTGTTGCATGTAATAATGTCTTGTTTGACTAGCTGTAATCTGCAAACAAAAATCTAATAAACACATGTTTAAAAAAAAAAAATGACCTTCATGATATTCAAAGCTGAATATTTAAGGTTGTAAGGTTTGTCCTGGGTTGAGCTGTGCAATTTTCAATATTTTATTATATTTTATTGACAATGAAATTTTGGTGTTGCTGTTGTTGTCGTCATATTACTTGTTTTGTTTGGCAAACAATCCAATGTTTAATTAAAGATATTTGATTTTGCATCATAATAGAAAAAGAAAAGCAGAAAATATTTGCATCTGAGAAACTAGAACTAGAGGATGTACAGCATTTTTCCTACATTTCAGTTCTAATAAGCACACTAATAACCACTGCACACTGACCATGACACAAGATTACAATAAAAGACGATATGATGATAAAAAATTCAATATCCCAGCCTGTCATACGATGTTAACAAATAATCTTTTTCAGATTCACTGATAAAAGCAGAGGAACAGAACACACACCTTACATTGAACTGCAACCATCAATTATTTTAATTTTTGGTTAAATCTATTGATTAATTACAGCTTGTCTTGTGTGACTAAAGCATGGAAACAATCAAATACACCAAAATTAAGAGCATGGGTATTAACAGCAGAACAAAGTTTAGAGATGGAAAGACTAACTTTTAGAAATAGGGAACAAATACATATTTGGAACAAGTTATACTGTAAAGAAAGGCTGGTAAAAACAGTGGAAATATTTAATAAAATTAAGATGAACTAAATGGTCCCCTCCCCAACACTAACACTCACATGCATACACACACACACACACACACACACACACACACACAGATTCATGAACACGCATACATGCACCACCGCTTATTTTTTCATTATACTATTACTTTTTTTTTTTTTTTTTTTTGTCATTAGTTTGTCCTCATTTGGGGAATACCAGTTTGCCTTGTATATATGTTTGTCTGTTTACCCTATGTTTTTGTTATTTACTTTGTGAAAATATTTTTAAAAAAAATGCAAGGTACAATATTGTAAAGAAAACGAAATTATTCATTATGTTTGTGAAAGTAAGAAGCCTTGCAATAAAGTATTCAAAAAAAAATTACAGCTTGTCCAAAACCTAAATATAACCTAATTATTGTTATATAAAGAAAACAGCAAAAGCTCACATTTCAGAAGCTGGGACCAGATTGTTTAGAATTTTATCCTGGGAAATGACTGGATCTTTTAACTTAGGAATGGTTGCAGCTTGAGGTGTGTGTGTGTGTACGTACATGGACGGGTGGTGGAGACACCCACCCACGTACTCACTCCTCCACAGAGTTGGAATGCATAAAAAGGGACTAGCAGGCAAGATGGCAGCAGTCCCACGAGAAGGCCAGGAGCTCTTAAAAATCTACATTTGCCTTGATCATCCAGCTCTCCTCATTCCTAATCCTACCTTCACACTTTTATCTCACTCTTTCCATCTGTCGATCTCTGTCTTTGTGCTCTCACTCTCGCTCTATTCTTTATTCAGTAGACACGCACATCATTCAAGTGTAGGGGATTCCTGTCAGTCCTTCTGCCTGCCAATAAGGCAAACCTGTGTTCGTTGAGGGGTGGTGAGGCCTGGCGGGTAAGAGGAGCCAAGATGAATGCCTTATATGCTGCAATTTATTGTCTGCTGGCAGAAACAGCAGTCCAAGTAATCACTACAATCTTTGTACTATGGACCATCCATGATTATATCTATGAGCTAATACTGAGAGACATGGACCAACAGGGAGGAGGACGGTGTTCTCTGTCACTGATAACACGCTAGTAACGTCCACTATCTCTTTTTGGTTCACTGTCAGTCATTTGAACTCTTCACACAGCGGTTTGAAAAGTATACAGTAATGGACCTTTTTTTGTCAAGAACATGTGTAATTGATATATTAAAGGAATAAACTGACCATTTGTATATCAATCACTTACCCCACGTTACCTTCACTACTTGAAAACTTCTTGCATGCCTCCAGAGCAGTGGCGGTTCTACACAGGGGCCCCCTATGAAGAAGCCCTTGGCCCCTGTTGTGGCCCCTGTGTCAAATTAAAATGATCAATTTATAACGATGAACGACGGAACAATTCTAACCTATTTTTTGTTGTGCACAATGAGAACAATATCTCATTGTGCACAAAAGGAACCCGGAATGTGTCCATTGTAAAATAGTTTAATTGTGCAATAAAAGCTTGTGTATATAAAAAAAAGATCATTCTCACTATACTGCACTTTAGAAATAAAATAAAAAGTAAATGTGCACAAAAATGAGAAATGTCATTGTCGTGCAAATATAATTATTGTTGGTAAGTCAGTGTATTTGTATTTTCCAAATATACTTGAATGACATAAAATCCCCAAAAATAAAGGTTTTGAATGCCTAAATATAATCATTGCAGTTTTTTAATGGGCCCCTCTGATTAAACACTGGCCCATGCTTGGCCCCCTCAGTAAAACTGGTCTAGAATCGCCACTGGTCCAGAGTGAATAAAAAAATCCCAAACAGAGTAAATTCTTGATGAACTTAAGCAAATACACTACTCTTCCAAACTGGCACAAACTCTTAGCATGTAAGATTTTAGCAAAGATGTTTGGAAAGTACTGAGCATTCGACTGAATAAATGAGAATTGACATGAGGGTTTTATATTGATGTTTTTGTATAGTTCTGCTGTTGTTAACGCAGCCTCTATTTACTTTAATTCATCAAGAATTTACTCTGTTTTTGGATTATCTGTTCTCCATGGAGGAATGTGAAGGGAAAAAAATCTGCAAGGATTCAAGCTAACACAGGGTGGGTAATTGATATAGTAATGGTCAATTTAAGGGTGAAGTATCCCTTTAATAGTGGCTCCCTGCATTAATCAGCCAGTGGGTTAAAGAGCACAATGGCATGGAAGTGAAACTGGTAAAGCTTAATAGAGTGCGACCCTCATTAATGTTATTAATTGTGTTTTTTCTTACTTTTCTTACTGTGACACATTGAAATGTCTGTCATGAAATTAGACTTAGTAAAAATTCCATACAACAGCCAACAAAAGAACTTGAAGATTGGAATAAAATAGAAAACCAAACAAATATAGCTCTATTGGTGTAAAAGAAACCACACATTTTTTCCTACTATTTATGTAGCGTAATACATTTACCTCCCTGCATATAACTAACGTTAGTTTCAGCCTTTTTCATTACAGTGAAAATAAAATAATTGTAGCCATTGTACATTAACTCTATTGAGTCTTAGGCTATTTTGTCTACTTTTTTGGTCATTTTGTCTTCTCATTTTGTATCTTTTTTTGGTCATTTTGTGTCATTCATAGTCATTTTCTGTCTATTTGTGTCTTTTTTGGGTCATTTTGTGTCTTTTTTTAGCCGTTTTGTGTCTTTTTTTGGTCATTTTGTGTCTTTTGTAGTCCTTTAGTACAACATGAAATGTGATTTTGAATTTATTTATTTTTTCTATCAAAACACTATCATGCTCAATAAAAAAAAAATGTTGCAAATGTGAACACAGGTTGCAAATATAACATATAAGAGGGTTAGGAGACTCCAGAGGGTTAAGTGTAGCTAACATTAGTCTAAATATTATCTAGTCTAGTTTAGCGGTCGTTACCAACCAATGGAGACTAACTATCTTGCAGAGTGCTTGGTTAATGGCCTGTTTGACACGTAAAAATAATTGTTGACAACCTCTTTAATTACATGGTTTCAATAATGCTAATATTTAAAGGCTCAGCTGCACAAGGACACCTAGCTAATGTTATCTGTTAGCCCAAGTATAGACCTAATTACCGTTTTTAGTTGATGAATTAATTCGATTTAATGTAATGTTTTACCCAAAAATAGTCACCGCGTGTAGTTCTGACAACACTTTCCACTGTTGAGGATGTTTCCATATTCCCAAATTACTTCCTTTCCTGACGAAACACTCAAACAATCCGTTTCCTTCTCCGTCTTCTTACTACCAGTTTTTGACGAACCCGTTTCCCTGGAAACACGTAAGTTAAGTTCAGCCACTTGAACGAATTAGTGAAAACCGGAAGTGACATATCTTCTTGTTTATGATTTATAAATAGTTTTTCTTTTCTCTTTCTTTGTGTTTTTTGTCTGTCACGTGGTCCTTCATAATGTATTCTAATAAGTTGCCTGACTATATATTATTATAGCCCTTAATAAAGTTATAAAAATATATATCTTGTTTATTTTACCTTTTGTTACTATTTACAAGGTAGTAAAGGTATTTTATCTTTATCCATTCATTTAAAACACATTTTATTTTTGACTAGTTGGGCCTGTTTTAAGAGCTGCTATCATAAGCTAAACACTTACAATCAAATATATTAGTGTAACCTTTCAAATATGTGAGCCGACTTTATCTGTTTGCTTGCTTTTAAGATTATATTGACCTGCATTAGATATTTTAGAGCCTCTCTTCAAGTCAATATTTTGAGATTACCATAGATACACTTCAGGTTTGGTATTCTGTCCAAACAAACCATGGATAATGTATCTTACCATTTAAGGCGTGGGGGCCTATAATGACCTGCACAGTTCAGTGCCCATTTAGAGTGAGAGGAATGGAAATGTCAACTATAGAAGTCAGTGAGCCGAGAAAACACCAGAGAAATATAACGGTCTAATGTTCGGAAACCAATGAAAACAACATATGACTTAAGCAGAGCCTTGACAGTTCTCAGAAATTGGCCTAAATTGAAGCTAGATTGATGGTCTTTCTTGTTGCGGGGGAAAATCAATGTTAGAAGATCTGAGAGCTGGTATGAAGCATCAGAGATAAATAGACGTGACTGTATCTATTTGTTTGTGGACATATTAATCAGGCCCAGTAGTACATCAAGTCAGAAAATGAATTTCAACCCAGCTGGTATGAGATTAGTTAAATAGACAGGTCCACAACTCAGATGGAGGAGGCATTAAAGATTTACTTCAGGTTTTTCAGGTTGCACGGTAAGACAAGGCCTCCATTCAAGCTGTACGTGCAGTGGCGGTTCTACACAGGGGCCTCCAGGGGCCACTGCCCCTGTGAAGAAGCCTTTGGCCCCTGCTGTGGCCCCTGTGTCAAATTAATAATAAAATGATCAATTTATAACAATGGAACAATTCTAACCTTTTTTTTTGTTCAAACAATATCTCATTGTACACAAAAGGAACCCAGAATGTTACATTGTATAATAGTTTAACTCTATGGAGTCTTAAAGGTCTATTTTGTCCATTTTTGATCCCTTTTCATGTCTTTACGTGTCTTTGTAAGTCATTTTGTGTCTTTTTTGGTCATTTGTGTCTTTTTTGAGTCTTTTTTTGGTAATTTTGTGTCTGTTGTTGTGTCTTTTTTGTCATTGGTGTCATTTATGTATCTTTTTTGTGTCTGTTTTTTGGTCATTTTGTGTCTTTTTTGGTCATTTTGTGTCTTTTTTTGTCATTTTTATGTCTTCTGTGGGTTTTATTTTTTGGTTATTCTGTCTTCTCATTTTGTGTCCTTTTTTTGTCATTTTGTGTCTTTTTTGTCATTTGGTGTCATTTATGTGTCTTTTTTTAGTAATTTTGTGTCTTTTTTTGTCATTTTTATGTCTTCTGTGGGTTTTTTTTTGTTATTCTGTCTTCTCATTTTGTGTCTTTTTTGGTCATTTTGTGTCTTTTTCAAGACATTCAAAGATTTTGAATGCTTAAATATCATCTTTGCCATTTTTTCATGTGCTAATGTGCCCCTCTGATTAAACACTGGCCCCTCCTTGGCCCCCACAGTAAAACTGGTCTAGAACCACCACTGTGTACATGCAAACAATCCAGGACAAAGTTTCTCTTCCAGTGTGTCAAGGCTCCTAAAAATAATTTAGTGCACACTAATCCAGAGCTCTCCTTTTCAATTAGTGGGAAGGTCAGGATTGTCAGAGGGAAGCAAATGAAACACTGGCTTAGGTTTTAATGAAGATCCCCACAGCAGTGAGTCTCTACAACCTTGTGTCTGACAGGATTACCTATTTGTGATCAAATCTAATCAGGAAAAAGCCACTTCAATACAGGAATTCATAGAGAAAAAGGTAGGAAGATATTGTTCGATGCTATTATCATTCAACCTTGGCATCTTAGAAAGGATATGTTGACAAGGGGAGGAGGTGCATGAGTCATTATTTAGTTTATTTTAACACAACCTGTCTACCTTTTGTCATTTATGAGATGTAAATACAAAATAAAAATATAAACCCATTCAAAAATATGCCCCATGTTGACTATCCCCGCGCCCGCCTCCGGTATTTCCGAGAGAAGATGATTCATTATCATGTACGTATTCCCAGTGAAGGCTGGGATGTTTATATCTGTAACAAGAAGTCTGGGACTATTTCAGCAGCACATTATCAATGCAGTCCTCATCCTCTGCCCGCTGTGCTCACCAAAGAATTAAGAGATCTAGTGTTCCTGGTTGCAGTTTCACTTACAATTTTAAATTGACTGCTTCTCCACTCAGATAGAAGCTTATGAGGGCAGGTTAAAGCAACGACAATGATTTTTATCTGGTTATGAAACAGTCTCGGTTGAATATTCATGCCACTATACGACCTATAGAAGCAAACGAGACAAATGCCTGTCCCTGAGACCGATTGCCCTTAAAATCAGACAAAGTGATTTACAATATGCAGACCAGAAAAAACCTTTGTTTAGATTGTCCCAGTGAGTAGTACACTGTGACAAATTGCTGTAAGAAAACAGCCAAATTGTGACAGTAACATACTGTTTTTCATTAAAATTGTATTATACTGTATAAACAATGCATTCTGGGCAATATTTGTAGGAGGCTTGCCGTTTCCCATAAAATATATGATATATATACACTACCGGTCAAAAGTTTTAGAACACCCCAATTTTTCCAGTTTATTATTGAAATTCAAGCAGTTCAAGTCAAATGAGCAGCTTGAAAGGGTACAAAGGTAAGTGGTGAACTGCCAGAGGTAAATAAAAAAAGGTAAGGTTAACCAAAACTGAAAAATAATTTACATTTCAGGATTATACAAGTAGGCCTTTTTCAGGGAACAAGAAATGGGTTAACAACTTAACTCTATGGAGTCTTGGGCTATTTTGTCCATTTTTGAATTATTTTCATATCTTTGGTCATTTAGTGTCTTTTTTTAGTCATTTTGTGTCTTTTTGTGTCTTTTTTTTTTTGTCATTTTGTGTCTGTTTTCAGTCTTTTTTTTTTTTTAGTCCTTTTGTGTCTTTTTGTGTCTTTTTTTTGTCATGTTGTGTCTTTTTTTAGTCATTTTGTCTCTTTTTTTTAGTCCTTTAGTCCAACATAAAATGTGATTTTGAATCTTTTTTTACTTTCAAAACACTATCATATTCAATAAAGAATTTTAAATGTTGCAAATGTGCATTAATTTCAGAGTACACTTAGACATTAAACTGCATAATTTTCAATTAAATTCTGGAAAAGTTGGAGTGTTCTAAAACTTTTGACCAGTAGTGTATATATGTGATATTTGTACTTGTACACATTTGTAATGGCTGTATTTTACTTAACTAACTCATTCAGTATATGGTATATTAAAATTACTGAGGTTACAGTGAAGACAGCGCTTAATTCATAGTGATTGGTTTTCAGACAGTAATATGCTCTATTTTGAAAAATGACTGCATTGTATACTGCAACAATATGGCAACCAGCTTCAGCACCATACTGTGTTTTAATCTACTGTAAAAAATCAATGAAATGCAGGATTGTTCTGTAATTCAGTGTGTGGTTTTATCACAGTAACATACTGTAAAGTAAATTACAGTAGAGGAACTGTAAAATTAACAGTAGAATGCTGGTAACCCTGCTGTCAGTATTTATTCATTTTTCCACAATATTTTTATTTTATTTTCAGTTTATAACACTTTGACATACAGCTTTGACATTCATGTATCATCATTCAACTTCCATATTTTCAAATAGCTGCATTTACATAGACAGAAAAATAAAAACAAACAAAACATAACACTTGGAACAGGTTCGCTCCTCCTGTTAAAGAAAAAGGTAATCTATATACAATTGAGTATCGTTAGTAATTGGTGTGAATTAAAACATATATATAAATATATATATAGAAAAGCAATATGAATCTGACAAGACCGGAATCTGCATTGTCCACAAAGACTAGTTATCCACTTCTTCATCCGTTAAATCTAATGTAGTTAATGTAGTTAATGAAAGGCTCCATATGTCCTCAAATACATGCCGTTTAGCCTTTAATATGTCAGTTATTCTCTCTAAAGGAAGGCTTGCTAACATCTGTCTTATCCATTGAGTTGTATTTGGTCTATAAATCTTTATCCACAATAATGCAACACATTTCTTAGCATAAAGCAAGCTGAGGTCTATAAATGTCCTGCTGCCAGTATTTTACTGTTAATTTACAAGACAATTGTTTACAGTGTTAGCAAGTTAAAAGAGAGGTTATTTTAGACGTTACAGTTTGTGGTTATGGTTGATACCTAGGCAGAGAGAAGAAGAAAGGTATTGACTGAAGAACAGACTGAAGTTTGAAGAGAATAGATAGTAACAGAGCACAAGCAAAAACAACCTTGGCCAGTCATTCAACAGATGGAGAGAATTTTTCGATTTGAATGGATTCAAACTCAATCAAACATTGGCCTTCTTCCTCCCAGACAGGTAAGTATGAAGTCTATTTTATCTATGAGGTACATAATAAGGCTTTATTTAAAAAAAGGTTTAAAAAACAGGGTTTCTTTTTTCCAAAACAGATGAACACTCTACAAAGTTTTGCTAGATGTACCATGGTGCTCATTGAAACACAAACATGTCAAAGTATTGAGAGATTTCTTCGTGATTGTGCTCGATGAATAGCCATGAATGAGCCGTTCAGAGCATCATTTTTTAAAAATTATATTTGTCAGAGAAACATGAGGCAAAATACATTCCAAAACAAGCGGTCCAGTGTATTTGCCAATGCTTTCTACCTCTTTTGCTTTCCACAAGGACTGTTTACCTGCATTCCACCAAGGCCTGCTCTGACGTGATTGAGAAATATTACTCAGTCTGCAAAGAGAGACCAGAATGCTTCCATCAACAAAATATGTTCCTATAGATTCTGCATTCATCTATTTATAGAGATGATGTTATTGAATCTGACTCTCAGGGGATTAATTATTCCAGAATATTTCCACTTTGTTCAGTCCAAACATGTATTATCCATCTGGTTTGAGGAAAAGGGAGAAAAAAAAACATGGTCCAGGTTTAAATTATGTTGTTTTTCCCCCCAATTTTTTTATTTGATGGATTCACCGGCAATTTTGTACAGGCATGTGGTCATGAGGATCCTTTATACCAGGGGTGTCAAACTCTGGCCCGCGGGCCAAATTTGGCCCGCAGTGTAATTTTATTTGGCCCGTGAGGCAATACCAAATTATTATATTATTATTGTACTATAAAAGCTGACCTACCGGTATTATACGGCGCATTTACAGCTAATACTACAAATCCCACAATGCCCTGCTGTTGTTTTGCCGCGTCAATCAGGACAGGACCCAGAAACGTTCCTCTGTGACAGTCGTCATAGCAACCTCAAGCTAGAGCTGTCTCCCAGCTACCCCTTCCCAAAAATGGAGAAAAGAAAGGCAGAATTTATTAACCTGTTGAAAAAGTTTATTTTGATATTTAAATCAGAAGGATGCAAATAGAAAATATATTATATATTTTTATTTTTTTTTTATTTAATAAATTAATGACATTGATGTGTTTTTTATTTGAAATTTGATTTTGCATGTCTGCACTATTTAGTTATATATTGTATGTTTATAAGCGTTGCTGGTTCCATATTTAATGTTAAAGCAAAACATGTTTGGTATATATTAAAAGGTTTATTTGTTCAATGTTGGCCCGCGATTTTATTCAAGTTTTAAATTTTGGCCCATTGTGTATTTGAGTTTGACACCCCTGCTTTATACTAATACATTTTCAAAACTTTTCCATAATATTTTACCCTATTTCCATGACTTTGTGGCCATGCTGCAACTGTCAGGCAGGGTGGCACTGGATTTTAAATGAGTAACACCACCAGGGGGCTACATGGGGGTGAAGTGGTTACAGCAAGAGGGGTCGGGTTCAAATCAACATCAACAAGCAAACTCCACAGCTTTGCATGTTCTCGCCGTGTCAGTGTGGGTTCTCTTCCTCCCACAGTCCAAAGACATGCAGCTTAGGTTATATTGGTGACTCTAAATTGTCCGTAGGAGTGAATGAGAGCATGATTGTCTGTCTCTATGTGTCAGCCCTGTGATAGTCTGGAGACCTGTTCAGGCTGAGATCAGCTCCAGCTCCTTCCTATTTAGATTTTTTTTATTAACGTATTTTTAAACAATTGCCCAAACATTGTATAGTCAAAATTATTCCCAAACATTCTGTTCATTCCAAACCATTTCCAGGCCTGGAAAGCAGTTTATCAAATTTTATAACTTTTTCAGGACCCTGATTTATTTATCAACTTACCAAAAAACATGCTATATCATGATATATATCATTATCGAGATGTAAAAAGACCCATATCGAGATAGAAGTATTGGCTCTTGTACACATATTCACATTGTAATGATTTATGAACTTCAAAAAAAATTCAAAAAGTACAGAGGCAAGGTAGCCGAAAGTTGTCAGGTACAAGAAACTATTTTGCTATATTGGCCTTGTATAGAGAAACAGTGTAAAAAAGGACTTTTACTTGTAGTGGAGTCCTTTCAGTGTGGTATTAGTACTTTTACTTAAGTAAGGGAGCTAAATACTTTTCCCCTCACTCGCTGTAGGTCAACTGCCATCCCTCCATCACAGAGGTGTTTCTGGTCAACTACACAGGAGGATACATTATGAGGTGATGCATTATTTACGAGTATTCGATCGACTTACCAGACTGTGTTGTTGCCTGTATAACAGACCAAGTTTTTCATCCCTGTGAATGCCAGTAAAATGATTCATCCTGAATCACATAACTGCTCGGAAAGAGGAGGTTTTAATCGCAAATTAGGTGTATCAGGAGAAAGAGGTGCTGCTATTTATGTGGACAATGTGTGTCTTGGGAGGTCATTAGAGCAAGCTGAGTAATTCAGTAAATAAGCTTCTGGCAAAGTCACTACACTTCTTTCTAACAACCCTGACATACCAGCAGGAAGTGAGACTCCCTGTTCAATCAATCCCTCAGAAAACTCAATCCACCTGGCTTTGTGAATTGTGTTGGGATAAGCAGCAACATGACACAAGATTGCAAACCAAGACAGGGAAAAAAAACACAGGGAAATTCAATTAAGCTTTCGCTGGAAGCATCTGATAAGTTTATGGAAATTAAAGTTTTATGTAAATCAGTTGTCTGCCTGGCCCTGTGCCAGATCACAAGGGGCTGCACTATATTGCATTCAAATTAGAAGCCTCAGAAAACTCAGCAGCTATGCCTAACAAGCCCAAAAACAACATTACATGAAGTCTAGAGAGTACACTGCATATTTTAAAAGAGATTTCATATCATCTGCTCGCTCTTAACATCTCACCTATTGCTGTCAAGTTGATTAATAACCCATCTTTATGCTTATTTAAAATTACTACCCACTGCAGCTCTGCTCCTACAGTCATTGTTTTCATAAAATTCAGCATTTAGACACAAACACACTCCGGAGGTTACATCATTTTGATAAATTCTTTATTCAAACATTTCTTCTTTCGATTTGTTAGAAGACGAGACAAAGTGTGCGAGTGGAAACATATGTGCCGAGTACACTGCAGATCTGAGAGCAGTTTAGTCACAGAGTACACTGACATCTTGTGGACAAAATAAGCAACTTCAGGTTCAGAAGCTGGATGCGTTCAGATGCTTTCAGTCTCTCAGTTCATCTTATGTAAGACTGCTGTTTCATGAGGCATCTCATTGATCCAGCAGCTGTATGGACACATCAACTGTAACTTCAGGTCAGATATTGGACATTTACACTGTGCGTTGAATTTTGTTATCATGTACAATACTGTCATTAAAAAACCAACAAAGAAGTGAGTCATCGTATATGAGCACAGTAACGTGATACTTTAAATACATAATTTCCTAGAAACGGAGATCAATGTAACTATTAAAATAATAGTAATAAAAGAAAGTATTTATTTTAAACATTTCATAATAATCTCCTCACCTTCAACTGTTAGATATAAATTCTCATTTAAGAGTGAGTGTGAGGCTCCCTTTGTTTGGAGGCATAAGGCACAAGTCAGAGTAAGATGCCAGTAGGTTTAAAGGAACCTGGTCTCACAGGAATCCGTGAAATAGCCACGGATTTCGCTTAACTCAAAATATAGCCACGGAATCACTCAAATTTTCGTGAAACTGACACGGATTTCGCTACAATGCAAGTTTAATATCCCGTGGCTATTCCATGGATATTTTTTCCTATTGGTTTGTTCTAAGTCACGTGACTTTTAAGGTCCCGGCGGACAGTTCGGACATATTAGTGGGAAAAAAAAATCAATATTTTGACTTAGTTTCTGCATAAAAATGGATTTTGATCACATTTCTAGTGAGAAATATATGTTTTATTTTCTAAATATTCACTCAGTGAATGTACATAATCACTTTGTATGTTGGAATAGCCACGGGATATGACTGTCATTAACTTGCATTGTAGCGAAATCCGTGTCAGTTTCACGGAAATTTGAGTGATTCCGTGGCTATTCCACGGATTTTGAGTTAAGCGAAATCTGTGGCTATTTCACGGATTCCTGTGAGACCATGTTGGTTTAAAGAGACAGTTCACCCCAAAATCAAAAAATTCATATTTACTATTTACTGTTACCTGTAGTGCTATTTATCAATTTAGATTTAGGAAAAAATATGTATTTGATTTGAGCTGAACGGTCCCTTTGAGGTCACTGCTGTTTTTGACACCTGGTGGGCAGATGCTACCTTGAGACAGTGGAGCTGGCGTGTGATTGGCTAGAAGAAGTGGTGGCAGCACTGAGCTGGGAGAAACCACTATGACTAGACTCCAGACTGGTCATGGATCCCCTAGAAATAACGAAATAAACACAAAAAGTTCAGATATCATACCCAATAAATTACAGGTGCAAATAAAGAAAGTGTAAAAAGTACATATCTGACTATAAATATGTCTTGGAAACTTAATCTCCAGAACTATCCCAACATTGATTTTTTGATAAACCCACACAAGAGTGGTGCAATATGTGTGAAAGACAGCTTCAGTACAATACAAAGAAAACAGGACACGACCAGGGAGGAGAAAAGTGCGGTGTGGTTTAAATATAAATAAACTGACCTGAAGTCATGGGAGGCCAGCACCTCGGTGTAGTACATGATCTTGCATTTGTGGGAGGAGACCTGCAGCGAGGCCAGCACATCATCCACACGAGGCAGGCTGGAGGCGGAGCAGGCTGGGGAGCTGTGGAAACGCCACTGGAGGATGTAGAAGCCGGGCCAGCGTGTTACGTGGGAGCCCTGTTTGAAGAGACAGAAGCTGCAGGATCAGTCTGAGACTGTGCGACGGAGGATTTCATTTGATTTGATGCAGCAAAGTTTTTTTTAAAAATTATATTTATTGGGTTTTTAAGAATTAACATGACACATACACTACCGGTCAAAAGTTTTAGAACACCCCAATTTTTCCAGTTTTTTTATTGAAATTCAAGCAGTTCAAGTCAAATGAACAGCTTGAAAGGGTACAAAGGTAAGTGGTGAACTGCCAGAGGTAAATAAAAAAAGGTAAGCTTAACCAAAACTGGAAAATAATGTACATTTCAAAATTATACAAGTAGGCCTTTTTCAGGGAACAAGAAATGGGTTAACAACTTAACTCTATAGAGTCTTGGGCTATTTTGTCCATTTTTGTCAAGTCTTTGTAAGTAATTTTGTGTCTTTTTTTTGTCATTTTGTGCCTTTTTTTGTCATTTTGTGTCTTTTTTTAGTCATTTTGTGTCTTTTGGTGCCTTTTTTTTGTCATTTTGTGTCTTATTTTGCTCATTTTGTGTCTTTTTTTAGTCCTTTAGTCCAACATAAAATGTGATTTTGAATCTTTTTTTTACTTTCAGAACACTATCATGCTCAATAAAGAATTTTAAATGTTGCAAATGTGCATTCATTTCAGAGTACACTGAGAAATTAAACTGCATCATTTTCAATTAAATTCTGGAAAAGTTGGTGTGTTCTAAAACTTTTGACCAGTAGTGTAGTTACCAACATTCAATGTATGGAACGGTTGACCTTCAGTTTAAGACAGCAAAAGGACAAAGGAGATGCTTTCTGGAGAAAGTGGGACAATTACATGCAAAGAGGAAACAACCTGTCTTGTATTTGAAACACTTTGTTAAATGATTGTAGCAACAACACTATCATAGCCTGTATTAATCTATTCGTACCCCCCTGTTCTTGTTCTTTCTTTTACTGTTATTATTTTTAATGTCTGTTTTGCATACTGCTATTGGCAACGGGTGTAACTTTTGTAATGCCATTTTAGTTGCCTACTTTTGAGTTCAATGTATGGTATGTATGTGAAAACTTGAAAAAATAAAGTTTAAAAAAAAAAAAAACTGTTAAAAAGGACAAGAAAAATGGAGAAGCTAACATTCATTCTTAAGCTTGAACAAGATAAATTTGAAAGTTATTGGGAAAGTTGGACAAACTATCTAACAACTTAGATGCAAGATACTGGTTAAAGTGATAAACCCCCTCTCGAGTTCTTGACTCCACTCACCTGGTTCTGTTTTTTTTTTTTTTTTTCTGTTTCAATAACTATACTAGTATTAGTCAGGGCTATACATGTATGTAGCAAACTGTCTTTATTTAATTTACTAGTATTATCATTTGAGTTGATGTTGCTCTCGTCATCAATGTTATCACCCCATGATAAGGTTCTGTTTGCAGAAGAAAACATGGATGAAGGAAGGTTTACATGGGGCAGATAAACTCACTATTATTAAGGCTGTTATTATGATTTTCGAATTATCATTATTATCTTTATTTAATTTTTTTTCTGATTTTCAAGTTGCCTATCAATTTAGGTATAATTATGTATTTGTAAGGGTATTGTGATAGAGTTGAAATGCTTTTGCAAGGATGTGATTTTGATTTTATTTATATTATGTTGTTTATTTTTTAAAACCATTTCTTTCTTTGCATGTTTTGATGAAAAGACTTGACATGTTTACAAGATGTAGAGCCACATGTATGTGCTGTTTTGTTTTTCTTCAAATAAAAAGTTTAATAACAAAAAAGGACAAGAAAAGTGCAGATAGACTGAGAATGATTCCTCTGACCTGTACACTCTCTCCCTCCCTGCAGGTGAGGGCTTTCTCCACCATGCTGTAGTCCTGGCCCAGCACCCAGCTCCTGTCTATCAGCTGGGCATTAACAGCTCCGAGGGACGTGATGCCGTGGGCTCCCAGGGAGTCTTTCTTCGGGGGCTGGGGGGCCCTCTTGGAGTGGTAGATTTTGAAGATCACGTCTCCTTTAGACACGTCAAAGTCCCAGGTGATGACAGAGGAGGCCTCGGTGATCTCGATCAGCATCTGGTGGAGGATGTAAGGAGATTGTAAACACAGACCGGCAGGCAGGAGGCCATTAATCACAGTTATCTTTTTGCTGTAAACCTGCAATGTAGATCCAGCAGGTGGCACCCTAATCCACCAAATATAACCCGTACTGCTCAACTTGCACTATCCACACATTGATACCATTATAATTACAAAAAAATCATAATTCGATTATTTTGGTGAAAATTGAGGTAATGCTATTTTAACATGATTACACATTGATTTTGACTGACTGTAATGCATTTATTGAAAAAGAAACTGGTCTTTTTAACTAGATTTTCTTGAACTTTAGATAAACTTTCACTGAAAAAAAAAGCATTTAGATAAGTAAATAATAAAATAATACCATAATATATAGAATTATATGAATTATAATAATGTAATTCTAATATAATATATATAATAAAATAAATTAAATAAAATCAAAGGAAAACAATTGATTAAATAAAGAAAACCTTAACCTCGGTTAAGTCATGGTCACCTAACAGATATATTTAAAAAAAAAAAAAAAACTCTTATTCTTTTCTCTTCTTTTCTTCTTTCACATATAGCACTCCTTTAGCAATGACAGTTAGCTCTTAAAGTTATGTACTTACTTGATTCCTGTGGTCTATGTCTAGTACCATCAGGTTGAATGCACTTATTGTAAGTCGCTTTGGACAAAAGCGTCTGCTAAATGACATGTAATGTAATGTAATGTAAAAAACAACTCATAGATAACATGAGTGCGCTCCCATAACCTACTAACCATTACACAATGTATATAAAATATAGAAAAATGAATTAGGTAAAAATAAATTTGATCAAATATGTTGCATTGTAATGCCACGACCTACTAAAAACTCCTAAAGTTAGACTTGGGAGCCCATTTAAAATAGGCTGCTGTACCTCGTATGGGGCTCCCTTGAAAATACTGGCACTCTTATAGATGGAGTCAGTCAACAGGCGGTGTTCTTCACTCTCCAGCTCTTCTGCTGTCCTGTACAGAGATTTGGGGACCATACCCCCCTCAGGGATTTCACACTGAACAGAGTAAAAGGAAAAAGACATCAAGCCCAACCAATGCCAGCAAGACACAACTCACATTAATATGTTTCTACTCGCTTGTGAATAAGGCTACGTTTACATGATGACGGTCTGAACAGAAGACGCAAAAGTGGCGTCGCGTCTTCACTTTTTATTCCTCGTTTAGACGAGCGTTTTCAGGAGGAAATCTGCTGCATACGGTGACTCAAAAGTGTGTGAAATTCGATTGTATGCAGCCAGGCGGCATCACTTAAAGCCATAAGAGCATCTTTGGGCATGCAGAAGTTTTCACGCCACACATTTTCATCAGCTATTACTTACTACTACCACTAGATCTCCCAGGTCTCCTCCAAAGCTGTCTGGCTCGCCTCCGACGAATTGCTGCATCCAAAATGTGATAGAGGTAATTACAGATCCTTCTCTGTTCACTAATACTATCTGTACATATCCTGTACATTTGGTGGAAAGACTCCTGTAAGTTTATTAGAGCTGCCAGAGCAGCTTGAAGGTCCGACGCATGGAAATAATCCCACGTTTGTTTATTTCCCTGTACTGGAGCATGTATGTGACGTAAACACATACGTGACGTGAGCAGATCTGAGCAGCGTTTTGCGTCTTGTCAGTGTAGACGGACACGATACGGCGGAGCGGATTTAACTTTTCCACTTTGGAAGGTGGTTTCAGGTTTTTGTGTTTTTAAGCCCCCAAAACGCCGTCACCGTCTAAATGAAAGGCACTTCCGATAAAATATTTTGTCGTTTTTACCTGCGAGCGTCCTCGTGTAAACGGGGCCTAAGAGTTGCAAAGAAAGCTAAATGACTACTAAACATAAAGAAGCCACAGCCAAAAAAGGCCAAGTAAGGATGAAAAAAGGCCTGGTCAGACACTTCATTATATTATATAAATCAACCTTTTCAGGGCAGCATGCTGATGACTAAACCTCACCATGCAGTCCCCTCCCAGGAAGTCAGGGATGATTTCTCTGTCAATATAATCCACCAGTCCTCCAGGATCCTGGTAGTCGTTTCCAGCATAAACAAGAAACTTCTTCCGGGTATTCTCATCAATCAGGGGGCTGACCTGCAAACAAGATGCCAAGGATCATCAGAGAACAGCAAGTTCACATGTTATGAGCTGTAAAAGTCAAACCAAAAGAAATGAACAGGATGGCTTGTTGATGGTGTTGCTATGCAGCTGTATTTGTACTTTATATTGATTTTATTACTGTAATAGCTCATATTATATAACCCTTTATAATTGAATTTTCTATTTGCCTACTGTATAAATAGTTAGAACTCTCGCATCTCCAGGTAGCAACTGTTACAACCCATACTTAGGATCTGCTTATGTAATTCCTCAACCGTACCTCGCTTTTAGAACTTTAATTATTTTTTATATACTTACAGATATTTGTGCATTCCTACTTATCTTTATTTCTTTGCTGTATGCTATTAAAAGCTATACCACTGCATATCGCTGTACTGCAGCAAAGATCAAATTTCCCCCATGAGGATCTGCATATTGCATGGCTGTAATTTCCTTCCTCTCCATTTCTTCTTTGTTTATCATTTACTCATTTTCACCATGTTGCACCCAGCGAAGATGCAATCTCTGCTTCTATACTGTACGACGTAATGCACTCTGCTACAGTCAAATGGTAATAAACATTAAATTACATTAAAGGCTGCACATAAAATGCAGACATGTTTTCTCACCAGGGTCCACAGCACTGGGAAAACTCTTGGCGCCCTCAGTATGAGCAGGCGGCCCAGAGTTTCGGGGTAGTTAGCTTCCACCACCTCGATGATCCTCAGCAGAGCCTTAACACCTGGTCTCCACAGGTGCCGCATGTTTAAACCCTCCAGATCCACCAGGCAAGTCCAACAGCTGACCGACACATTAACACAGACATTTAATGACTTTATATACAAGCGTGTGTGTCTCTGACCAGCTGTTCACCAATGAGACACTGATAGAAGATAGATGGATTCATATTTAGGCACCTAATGGGTCGACCAAAGACTCTGGTGTTTTCTTCACAACGCCTCAGTCCCTCCTCGTTGATGGACAGCACCTGGATCACAGTCAAATTGTAGCATTAATTTTGACTGACGATTTTTAAGTGAAAATGTTAGAGTGTACACTACCGGTCAAAAGTTTTAGAAAACCCCAATTTTTCCAGTTTTTTATTGAAATTCAAGCAGTTCTAGTCAAATAAACAGCTTGAAAGGGTACAAAGGTAAGGGGTGAACTGCCAGAGGTAAATAAAAAAAGGTAAGCTTAACCAAAACTGAAAGATAATGTACATTTCAGAATTATACAAGAAGGCCTTTTTCAGGGAACAAGAAATGGGTTAACAACTTAACTGGAGTCTTGGGCTATTTTGTCCATTTTTGAATTCTTTTCATGTCTTTGTAAGTCATTTTGTGTCTTTATTTTGGTCATTTTGTTTCTTTTTTTTGTCATTTTGTGTCTTTTGGTGTCTTTTTTTGTCATTTTGTGTCTTTTTTTGGTCATTTTGTGTCTTTTTTTTAGTCCTTTAGTCCAACATAAAATGTGATTTTGAATCTTTTTTTTTAACTTTCATAACACTATCATGCTCAATAAAGAATTTTAAATGTTGCAAATGTGCATTAATTTCAGAGTACACTGAGACATTAAACTGCATAATTTTCAATTAAATTCTGGAAAAGAATTTGACCAGTAGTGTATGTTACAGGGATAGTTTGGATGGTGGGAGTAACGGCTGATGTGGACGGGGGGCCAGCAGAAAAACATACAGCCCTGTTCAATCCACATGGGAGCCCCATGAGAGCTCTCTGCAAAGCCCCCAGACTCAATTCATAAAAAACAGTCATTTTACCTTGCAGAATACAGGAGTTGCTGATCAACCGCTGCCTCGATCGGTTAGTTTGTTCGTGTTATTGTGCAACTTTGGTGGATCCCAACTAACCCTTTAAAACACCAAAGTCACACAAAAACGACTTCAGAGGCGGCGCTAGACCAGCGACTCCTGTGCTTTAAAGGTTAAAATTCCTTTTTTTGTCAATGAAGTCTGGTGAGTTTGACAGAAGAATATAGCTGCTTTCATTCCCCCGTGTAAACTTAAACAAGGCTGTCTGATGGCAAATTAAAGCAGCAAAAATAATCTAAATATAGTGTACATTTAAACTGATATTGTTTTTTAAGGCAGTTTACATACTTTACTTTGCTGCCCCTGTCCACATGAGTACACTGCTCAGCCTCCATGCATATACTCCTGTCTACTTCCAAACTGGAGGCATGCCAACCGCCATCTACATACAATCCCACTTTAAAAAATCTGAACTATCCCTTTAATGCTTAAATAATGTGATGAATTCATGTCACCTGTCTCAGCAGCACCTCCTCTCCTAAGGCTCGCACCAAGCCCTTAGTGTCCATTAGTCCAAGTCGCAAGATATACAGAGGACGGCCATCTAAATCACGCACACACGCGCACACACGCGCACACACACGCGCACACACACACACACACACACACACAAAATACCAGATTATACATCAATCTTAAATCTACAGGCGATAGGCAGAATGAGTCAGACCCTTTTATGGTAATGACTTCAGCAACACTCTGGACCCCCTGTGGTCCATGCCAGTCTGGTATTTACCATTCTGACAGGTATTCATTTAGCATGAAAACAAGACAAGGTCACTTCCTGTGTTCATGCCCCCCCTCTAACCTGCTGATCAGCTGAATTGTTAAAAGCAATGAGTCATTTTCAAACATGGGAGCCATAACAGATGGTGCTTAGACTTTTACAGTCAATAATTAACAGGCCATTTCAACCCATGAGGACTTTTTAAATACATAAGACTAAATCCTTCTGCCTCTTTATCTTTCCACTCGCTGATAAGGGTTCACTTTCACTCTTGACAAAGCAGAACACAACAGTATGCAGTGAAATGAAGTGAAAATGAGATGAAGTTAAGATAAAATCGGCAGGTAGCCAGTATTATTCACACCTCTGTCATGGTGGTGCCAGCCTCCGGTGTAGTAGTCCTGGAGCAGTTGTGGTCGCTCCCATGTGTCTAACAGGAAATCTACCTGATGTTGCTTCCTCCAGGTAAGCGACTGGCACAAGAACTCTCTGGCCTTGTCCAGATTGAAATCTCTGGCCCTCAGGAAACGCAGCACATGTTGATCCTTTGGAATCTGTACAAGAACAAGCAAGGTTTTTAAACAAAACCAAAATAGAGGTAAGTACATAAATACTGCAGAGCCATTTCTTTGCCTTTTAGCAAATTATTGCTTGATATTTTCTGTTTGTAGATGCAAGAGCTGAGCAGAAATCTAGATTGTGTTGAGTGTCCAGGAATACATGTGTTTTTTATATAATTGCACAAACTGCTCTGTTGTCAAACAAACTCTGTTTGTGTTTATGTGACCTTGCCCTTGTGGGTTTCCTGGAGCCACTGGCGCAGTCGGATGAGACAGCTCTCCTGCAGAGGCGTTAGATCACCTAGGTAACGTCTGATGTAGTCAGCATCCAACTTGTCTGCAGGCCAAAACACATGTACAGTGTCAAGTTAGCACATATTGAATGCATAAATCAGAGACATCAGTATATTTTCAGCATGAGATAAAATAATAAAATAAGATTGCTTCTGCAAGCTTTGCCCTGATAGTTTTTGATTCCAATATTTGGCACTATTTAATGATTTTTTTTGCCTGTTTTTTTTTGTTTTTTTGTTATTTTGCTCTCTGGACATGTATGTACTGTAAACAAGTCAATAAAGGAAGAGTATGAATCACACACACAGGGTTGGGCCAGTGTAAAAATGTTACAACCAGTTTTATATTAAGGCAAAACACTCAACATCTGTACCACATTTTACCAGTAGGTGTCACACTTTAGCAGCTACTCCAGAGTGGAGCATAATGAGAACGAAAGAGCCCATAAATAAAAGTGTAGAGTGTTGTACCTCTAATCCATTACTTTTTTCCTGCCATGTTGCTTTAACCAACTCTTTCCTTGGATTTAAAAACGACTCTGCCATGTCTCATCACCCCATAAAACACATGAACCTTATAGTAAATAAACACATCATGCACATCTTTCCCCCTCCCACCTGTACTAAAATTTGATCTCCGTCTTGTTTCCTACCTCCATCAAGTTGGATTTAACACCGTGACACGGTCTACACATTTTGTAATTTGCTATAACGTATCATACACAGCAAAATCTATAGTGTTGTTTTTTCAGTGTTAATAATTTTGAGTTGGTGGGTGTTGATTTTGGAGTTGTTTTAACACTTGTAGTGATCAAAAAGCTCTGCCAGCGTTGTTACATGTTAACACCTGTCACCTGAGTTAGATTCGCTTCAGTTGGAGTTTATTTTCAGATTTAGTGACTTGTATGTTAGGCTAAAGACAGAATGCACTTTTAATGTATCGTAAAACAAAACAATAAATGTTAATTATCACATTAGTGAAATGAAATAACATGATTTTAGGGTAAAAATACACTTTAATGTGTCAAAGTAACACAATGTATGTTAAAAATGAACACTCACAGTGAAAAGGAATAACACGATTTTAGTGTTGAAAAAACACTTTAATGTGTCATAAAATAACACGATGTATGTTAAAAATGAATATTTGACAGCCTTGGTGTTGTTTTATGACACCACATAAGTGCACTCTTAACTCGAAATTGTGTTATTCCTTTTCACTTTGAGTGTTCAACACTATTAAAGAGTTATTGTAACTCAGAATCCGTGAGAACTATATAAACTCAAAAAAAGTGTTAAATTTAACACTCTGTGAGTTGAATTAACACTCACGATTTTGCTGTGTAATAACAAAAGCCAGTTTAGCAGGTTTAATGAATTCAAACTGCTTTGAGCTTGTAAACTAGACCAGCAAGTCCTGAAACCAAGACAAATCTAGACATTCATTTTATAAGTTTATCACAGTGTTGTGTGCTGGCTGCTACTCTATTGGGATAAGGGAGGAAGCACTGACCGTCAGGAGAGCCAGCCACTTGCTCTGCAGGACAGGCCGGGTCTTTACAGTCCAGTCCAGTCTTGGCACTGTTCACCGGAATGGCTCGGGCAGTGGAGCGGGGCAGCAGCTGGAGCTTGGCAGTGCCAGAGACAACAGCGGGGGTCCAACGAGGTATGTAAGTTACTCCTTCTTCTTCCAACTCTCTGAGGTAGTACTCAATAATTTCTTTACCCTACAATATATAAGGAAGGGTTCAAGACTTCAGGTTAATGTGACACGATGGTGAATACATGTGAGGCAAAAACAGCAACAGATCACAGAAGACAAATGTAAATTGCAATTCAGCTTTTCAGAAGTTTAGTAAGATTTCCACAAATATGCAAACCTTTTTGATGCTGCTTGCATACTGTTTCATAGCTATCTTCTCTGCTGTGCTCTCAAAGCCAAAAAAGGACTTAATATCCAGACTAGCTGTCTGTTCAAAGCACGTCCAGTCCTCATTCTCTGGATGAACCTGTTGAAGAGGAGAAAAAGTGTGGACAGTCAAACTACAACTTGGTATGTTACAGTATGTTTCACTTGTATGTAATAGCTAGGGGTGACCCTGAATAGTTGTCTATTTGATGTAAAGAACCTGAACAATCTCACTGTTGAATCATCGCTGTGGATCGTTCCACTGTGTTATTTGGGGGTGCTGAATGTCTGAATTGCATGGTTCCTCACAATAAATCATGTAGTCTATTTTGGTATTAATATCAATCATTAACTGATGCATTATCCTTAACCATTTATCCGAACATGGAATCACAACCATTCATGCTCTCTTTCACACCTACGAGCAATTTAGAGTGGTATTAATATCAGTATCTCATTAAATCTGTTAATGAAAATGTGAAAATAATTCATGTCCTTTCATTTAGTCTCCTTAGTGAGTGTCAATAAATCACCATGGTAGACTGAGTTCCAGTTCCCAAATATGCGGACCATCAGAGCTTCAGAAAGCTCATAACAACAGCATAATGCTATGGTTTAAAAATAAATCAAAAATTGTGTTAATTATCAGAGGACTCACAATACTTTTTTAGTCTTAAAAGATTCTCACAACCAAAAAACAAAACAAAGCTGATGACAGGCAAGACTTTACCAATAACATTCAACAATGTAAATTATTAGTCAAAATAAAAGCTCATGTTATGCTATAGTGACTACTCTATGGTTGCATGACTTGAGTGTCACTACCGTTAGCTTCAGACGCTCTAACAAGCTAACCCATCGGTTTTTGACAAGCTAGCAAAGCTGTAGCCTAATAAATTGTTTATTAACCTATTCAACAGTCTACAAGAGCTCTGAAAAACACGACTGGAGGCTGTAGGGTGGACTAGTGAGAGTTTCTGTTCGTGTTCAGCGTGATGAGGTTTAATATCCCCGACAACCACTGTAGTCTCGTTTAGCCGCTTGTTAGCAACCGCCTTTTTAAGGACACGTAATTCACATATGGGGGTATTTACTGACGTATTTTATGTCGTCCAACAACAAAACGCGAACACCTCTTAAGCTTGTGTTATCCACAGACTTAATTTAAGGCATCTAACCACCAACACATTTAAAATGCTCATTGAGTTTGAAAGGCGAGACCCCAGAGCGCTAAAATGCTAACTCACTTCCTGGTTTTGAACTCATTCCTCTGGTGCCCTATACAGAATAATAAATCAAAAAATATATGATGAATGCAGATGATGTGACTTGTGATGTAATCACATGCAGCAGAAACGACACTGCTGGTTGGTGGTGTTGTGGAAAGCCAGGCAATGTTTCAGCAGGGTAGCTATTACTGGAGTCAGTCACAGTACATTGACTTTAAGGACTCCACCTGTTGACACAAGTGCTAAGCGTATTTGGCACACTATAAGAGGATCATTTAGATTAATAATTCATGCACCGAATGGAATAGGTCGATGTTTACTGGTATGCCCACGTAGCAGTGAGGATCTTGTGTGTGACGGTGACTTCTTTGTTTTTGTAAAAGCCATTGTAAAAATGTTACATAAAAACAATAAAATAAAGAGTACAACAGTAAAGAAATAAAACTCTGAGGCTCACCGTGTAGTTGCAGCACTCACTGACAATGACTCTACTGGAAAAAGTCTCATTTCGGACCTCAATGCGGAGAGTCCTGTCTCTGCGGTTCAGAGTGTTCTTCTGGATAAAGTACAGGTAGTCTACACCAGCCATCTGCAAGAAGAAGAAAAGGATGGCTTACACAAATATATTTAGTATTACAAGTGGATGAATTAAAACAATATTTCACATACACTACAAGTCAAAAGTTTTAGAACACACCAACTTTTCCAGAATTGAATTGAAAACGATGCAGTTTAATGTCTCAGTGTACTCTGAAATTAATGCATATTTGCAACATTTAAAATTCTTTATTGAGCATGATAGTGTTTTGAAAGTAAAAAAAAGATTCAAAATCACATTTTATGTTGGACTAAAGGACTAAAAAAAGACACAAAATGACCAAAAAAAGACACAAAATGACTTACAAAGACATGAAAAGAATTCAAAAATGGACAAAATAGTCCAAGACTCCATAGAGTTAAGTTGTTAACCCATTTCTTGTTCCCTGAAAAAAGGCCTACTTTTATAATTCTGAAATGTACATTATTTTTCAGTTTTGGTTAACCTTACCTTTTTTTTATTTACCTCTGGCAGTTCACCACTTACCTTCGTACCCTTTCAAGCTGTTCATTTGACTTGAACTGCTTGAATTTCAATAAAAGACTGGAAAAATTGGGGTGTTCTAAAACTTTTGACCGGCAGCGTACATACAATCGAATGCAACATTGTTCTTCAAAAAGTAATCTGATTATATCAAATGTCATTACTGTTCCATGTTTCATGTTCTGTTAAAAGTCCATTAAAGGAGAGATACCCGTTTGAGAAGCCGTGGGGCCTCAATGTCGATCACACAACGCCTCTCTGTTACTGTTGTGGATCCGTCCTTGCTTTGGTTCTCGCTGACGATCTCACTGTCTACAAACACTGGGATCAGATGGGACTTTGGGAACCTCCTCACATAGGCCTGAGAGGGAGAAGAAACCACATGTGACACATATTTGTAAAAGACATTTGCACATTCTCTCCTCTTGATGTTTTATTGTTGCTGCACTTTTTTTAACAGTGCTGGTGTGCCTGACTCTGTACATTCCGTTCCCTTTGAGTGTTTTTGCTTTTGTCCGGCCCACTATGAGGTCGCCCTCTGATTGGGCGGAAAAGCTGCTTTAAATGGACCCATTACAAGAAGGTCACTAGCTGCTGACTAAAGAGCATGTGATTTACAGCACATCATTTCTGACTCTGTTGAGGATGCATTTAAAAGTTAGTGGCTTTAACAGTTTATATAAATACAAACTGCTGCTGTAGCAGCTTTTACAAGCAGCGATTTGGGTTTTACTGCCCACAGCAGCACACTGTATGACCATCTGTTCAAGCGGATGTCACCAGGGTTCACCTGTCAATATTGATCGAGTCGCTGAGTGCCTGTTTCAGGATATGCAAAAATAGTCCACAGTCTAGGTAACTAGGAGCAGTGGGGGTTTTGCTGGTGAAATATTGACCGGTACCTGAGGGCAGGGAAGGAACTGGACTATCACAGTATACACAGCTGCACTGCATGGTTAATGCTTAGAATAACCTTAAACATGGATTGATTAGTAAATCAGTCAGGGGACCCCTGACCTTCACTTACAATATGTCACTCAAAAAGACATACTAAGCAGAAAAAAGACTCAATATGACACATTACAAACATTAAACAGCTACAATGAGATTTTTAAAAATGACAAAAAGATGAATACCTGCTTCAAAGTGACACAAAGAGACGAACAACCATGAAAATGAGAAAAATAACCTCAAAATGACTACAAAGGGACACAAAAAGACCACCAAAAGAGCCTTAAAACATCTATGAGAAGATGCAAAACAGCCATGAAGAGGTATGGACTGACTACAAAGAGACAAAAAATTACTTAAAAGATTTAAAGACGACAACTTTTATAAAACTTGGAATCCCATTCTTTCCCTAATTGAGTCTATTTCATTGTTAGATGATTAACATAGATGGTTCTAATTAAGATAAATTGATAAAACTTTTAAATGGCCAGTAATTGTTTTTAGTATACTGATTTGGTGGTCAAACTCTAGGCACAACATATACAAATTGTTATAGCTATTTTTTCCAAGCATTCTGTATATCTCCTCTAAATGTCCCTTTTTATTTTATTTATTTAGTATTATTATTATTTGTTTGGTTTTATGTGTCTGTATATGTATGTGTGTGTATGTATGTATACATGTGTATGTGTGTATGTATGTATGTATGTATGTGTGTATGTATATATATATATATGTATATTTTTATTTTTCGTTTTTATTGTTTATTTGGCTACTGTTCACCCCTCCTGTTTTTCTTTGAGGGGAAGAGAGTTGTATTTTCTCATTATCATTACTATTTATTGTTTTTTGCTTATTTTTTGCGAATGTAACTCTCTGGTTCGGGGGGCGGGGGGTTGTTCTAAAAGGGGGGAAAATGGGTGAATTGTACCTTTTCTGATTGAATATGTATTATGTCCTGACTACCCAATAAAGATATATATGGGGAAAAAAAAGATACACAAGAGGCAAAACAATCCCAGAAGGAAAATAACTGCAAAAAGAACAACTACAAAGACACAAAAAAGACCGCAAAGATGCACAAAACAACAGTGAGTTGCTTAACGACGACAAAGAGACAGAAATCAACGACAAAAAGAGGCAAAACAGCTATGAAGTCTGTGTACTCCTATGTTAAAGAGGTGATGGGGCCTTTTTCATGTCTGTGCCTAGTGGCCCATTGTCACATAATCCGCCAATGACAATAAATGAGTTCACCATAGGGTAGGAAACTATTGCTGAGGTACTCTGAGCAAAAGATGTGCCAACCATTGACAACCTGAACTATATCTATGCAGCAGTTCAGCCCAAGGTTGAAGATTCTTACTAATTATTTGTTAAAACAGACGAAGGAACAACGAAAAAACAGAATTCATAATCGTTTTTTTCCCTCTCCAAATTCACACTTCGGTGCTGTTTTTTCCCTGGAACACACAGTTACACTACTAACATTGATGCTGCGCTGCATGTGAGATATTTAATCAATAAGATGACATTATCCACTAAGCAAATTTAATGGGAAGGTTGCCTTGGTAAATGAGCAGCATTGACTGCTGTTATGTAACAATATGTTCCACTGATTGCAGGCAAATTGAAATCTTTGTCCTCCCTCTTCCATTCAGAGTTATAAGCATAAAAGCATAATAGGAGCACAAAATATAAAGGATGAGCAGAGTAGAACTGCCGGTGGTCCCAGAAGACTTTGCTTAACATCAGCAAACAGCATTTTCCAACATACACTACTGGTCAAAAGTTTTAGAACACCCCAATTTTTCCAGTTTTTTATTGAAATTCAAGCAGTTCAAGTCAAATGAACAGCTTGAAAGGGTACAAAGGTAAGTGGTGAACTGCCAGAGGTAAATAAAAAAAGGTAAGCTTAACCAAAACTGAAAAATAATGTACATTTCAGAATTATACAAGTAGGTTTTTTTTTTTTCAGGGAACAAGAAATGGGTTAACAACTTAACTCTATGGAGTCTTGGGCTATTTTGTCCATTTTTTAATTCTTTTCATGTCTTTGTGAGTCATTTTGTGTCTTTTTTTGGTCATTTTGTGTCTTTTTTTGGTCATTTTGTGTCTTTTGGTGTCTTTTTTTAGTCCTTTAGTCCAACATAAAATGTGATTTTGAATCTTTTTTTTACTTTCAAAACACTATCATGCTTAATAAAGAATTTTAAATGTTGCAAATGTGCATTCATTTCAGAGTACACTGAGACATTAAACTGCATAATTTTCAATTAAATTCTGGAAAAGTTGGTGTGTTCTAAAACTTTTGACCAGTAGTGTATTTCCACCATCATATTTCACGTTAGCAGATAAACATAATCATTGTATCAAAATCATATTGTCTGACTTAATATAAATGCATAGAGATATTTATTACACTCAAGGTTTGACCTTTGATAGTGACCTGTGTCACTCACAGAGACAGAGAACAGAGACAGACCACAGAGGAGCAGAAATCAAGCATCAAATCATTTACCAATATAGAAAATAATCAATTATTTTAACACTGTGGAGCAAGAAAAATGCTTTATTTCTTCTGGGGATATTGATTCAATGCTATTCTACGGATGTCAACCTCACATAGGTAGCTTAGTACAGCTATTCTCAACCTTGGGGTCGGGACCCCAATTGGGGTCGCGAGATGATTTCTGGGGGTCGCCAAATCATTTTGGAAGTCAGCTCTGTCTCCACTGTGTTAAAGTGTTCATGTGTTAATGTGTTTTAGTCTTTTTGGTCACTTAATGTCTTTTTTTTTTGGTCATTTTGTGTCTTTTTTTGATCATTTTGTGGTCAATTTATGTCTTTTTTTTTTCTGTCTTTTTGATCAATTTGTGACTTTTTTGGTCATTTTATTTCTTTTTTTGGTCATTTTGTGTCTTTTTTTAGTCATTTTGTGTCTTTTTTTGGTAATTTTGTTTCTTTTTTGGGTCATTTTGTGTCTTTCTTTGGTCATTTTGTGTCTTTTTTGGTCATTTTGTGTCTTTTCTGGTCATTTTGTGTCTTTTTTGATCATTTTGTGGTCAATTTGTGTCTTTTTTTGGTCATTTTGTTTCTTTTTTGGGTGATCTGAACTGTGCGTGTGAGATTCTGTTCAGTGAGTGGGGGTCGCGGACAACATGCATGTTAAATTGGGGGTCGCGACTCAAAAAGGTTGAGAACTACTGGCTTAGTATATCTATTAACATCATAACATGACACATCTTGTCATGGAAGGAACAATTATAACACTGGTTAAACATTCAGTTCTGTCCAGACTAGCACACTGTGATAGCTGGAGCGATATCAGCCAGGGGACTAATGAGAAAGCCCAGAGATAAGTGGGAGCAGAGGAGGTGGCAGGCTATTCACTGGATCCTCTCCTTCAGGCTGTCAAGGCCTGGATCTTTTCATGGGAGCTGTTATTTAGTTTTCACAAAAGGTCTATTTTGAGATGCTTTTCAATAACATGCAGTGATGCGAGATGAATTCTAGACCTGTGATTTTCTGTGAGAGACGTCTCACTGGAAGCTAGTGTGGGTGTCAGCTTGGACTGAAGGGTGAAGGAGTTTTAGTCTGCAGAGCAAAGTGTCACTGCAGCTTCACGGTCTCTACCCCACTCTGAAGCTATTGCATAATTCTTTGGCTTAATATGTAACTGCAGAGAGTAAGAAACAATAGGAGCAGACTGTGAAGGTGGGAAATCAGACTCCTGGAAATGCACATTTATTTGACTTTTTTTCCATTTATTTTTCACAGAGAGCTGGTGTTATTGCATGAATTTAAAGCACTGAGCTGTAGGTTGAAATTTTCCATTAGTTTATCATATGGTGAAAGTAGGATCTCCACTGACAGTTCAGTGGATTTCCCACTGCTGCACTAAAATACATATATTTGAACAGTTTTATTATTATTGCTAGAAAGATTTCTGCAAACTCTGCCCAGAAATTCAAGGTGGGCTGGATGATTACTCAACTTTATACTTTAAATTGTGATTTTTGCTTCCAAAGATCAAGACAACAAGATATATCTATGCCACATTCTGCTTTAATATGATTATCTCGTTTTTTCTTGTTTTATAAATGCAGCTCACCCTTTTCTTTAAAGCGGTGAATGTGAGTTTTCAGTAGGTTGTGGAAGTGCAACTTTCAAACATACATGAGCCTACAATATGTATTTTGATCTAATTTATTGATATTTATAATTATTATATTATTTATTTAAATTAATGTATATTAAATGTATTCAATTATCTAATTTTAACCAATATATATTTTTTATTATTTGTTATTTTCATGGAATTATATTTAAAGTTTAAGGAAAAGGACGAAGTTTAAGGAACATGGTTTTTGTTTATTTGTTTTAAAGTTCAATAAAGGCATGATATTTCCAAAGTGATATAATTGTGATATGCATATTAACCAAAAAATAATCCTGATTTTTAATTTTGCCATTACAGCAGCTAACTCAAGGACTCCTGACCTTTCATAAGGATCATATAATAATGAAAAAACAACTGGATTACAGAAGCTGGGGGCTACAGATGAGTATATATTATACATATATTTAGATGATGATCTGTATCCCTGCTAATAGTTTTTGCCAAAAAAATCAACAGACTAGACCGGTAAAGTATGTCATTAAAGACAAACTTTGATTAAAAAAAAGTCTAACAGGCAGCTTTCTCACAGTATGTACCCTACATATAACTGCATTTACCACAGCAACAGGAGAAAAGAATGTACACAGTTTATTCTGTTGAATCACTGAGCCTATATAAGTCTATATAAAGAGCGAGGCAGATGACCCTGGGAAGCAGACAAGGCTGCAGACACTGAAAGAGTCTGGTCTCCTGTAAACACTGAAATAACTCCAGCGAGAAAGTACTTTATTCTTTATCTTTATTCTAAAACTTTATATTTCCTTTACAGGGAGTAGGGGTCAATGCCACATAGGCTACAGTAGTATAATGTGCACTCTCTAGTTAAGTTATGCAAGATCCTGAAAATAATGTTGAAATGGAACTAGATATAAACACACTACTGTACTCACCGCCATGATCAACTCAAACGGATGCTTGTAGACCCGCACGGGGGACTGGTACTCCTGCACCATGGTTGAAACTGTTGCACAGGGGGCCTCTGATAGGTAAACACAGAGACACTGTCATGACACAGCAGAAATAAAGATATTATCATCCTGTTAAAACAACCGCCTATGTCATTTTTTCAGGGTTTTCAGGAAACACAAAAAACTTCCCCTAAAGTGTAACATATGACATTTATTGATCATTTCACTCAAAAAGGATGTAACAAAGGATGGCTATTGGCAGAGTAATAACACTGTGTGTAAAGTATGTAACTTAAGAGAAATAAATGACTTAGGTAATTTTTTGAACATGCCTTTGTGACTTAAGCAAGATATGGTAACACTTTATTTTGAAGGTGTCTACATAAGAGTCACACAAGCCTGTCAGAAACATGACATGACAAGTATCATGAACATTAATGTTACTTCAAAGTGTCATTAGTGTTCATGACACATCCCATGTCATGTTTAGGACACGCTCATGTCACTCTTATGTAGACACCTTAGAGAAAAGTGTTACCAATATTGTGTCAACAATAAAACACTGATAAACTAAACTGATAACTAAACAATCTCCCTCTAGCTCTTCTTTGCTGGGTTCTTATCTGATGCCTATGAATGTGGCAAATTGTTAAAGAAGTGATGATCTTAAAGGGGTAAAATCACATGATCTGATCAACTGGATGTAGGTGATTTTACCATAGGTGGCCGGCGTCACGAGGAGATAAGGCAAAAAAAACAAACAATTTTGACAAAACATGACTTAAGCGATTATTTTAACAGTGTGGCGATATTTAAAAAGCATGACAGCAGTTTCCATGATTTTGGTGCACTGTGACGGCTATAAAGCGATTACATAACATCAGCTGAGGAAAGAGTCAACAGTCTTTTTGTTTCTGACACTAAAAAGACTGTCACATGACACCCATTTGATGTCGACTTCAGCTGCAGATTCGAATTTAACCGTAGAAGAAGATAACATAAGTTGGCGTCCTTACAAAATAAAAGCTAACCAGTATTGAGAGAGATAAAGTGAGGCCGAGTGTAAAAACTACACGAGCACATATTGTACTATTTAGTGACGAACGACCCGAGCGGCGAAAACAGATGAAGTTGACTTACAGCAGTGTTGAATCCTGTCGGTTAAATTTATGATGCGTCACTTTAGCTGTTCAACTAACTGTGTTTTATCCATTGTCAGCTGGCTGGGGAAAGTGTAGTTTCCAGCATTGTAAACTCGGAAAATAGAAAACTACAGACCGGACCGTCCGTTAGTCTGCAGCAGACTGTTAACTCCGCCTCTTTTTAGACAAACAGGAAGTCTGTGTACCACTTCAGTTAAAGTTGGACGTTAGAGTATCAGATGTTTTATTTTGAAAGGCCCACGTTATTATTCCATTTAAAATGAGTTTGTTAAGCCCAATATCGTCACCCTGTTAAAATAATCGCTTAAATAATCGTCATTTTTTTCAAGTTTTGCAGGAAACACAAAAAACTTCACCAAAAGTGTAACATATGACATTTATTGATCATTTCACTCAAAAAGGATGTAACGTCTGTTAGAAGTAAAAGTCCTGCTTTAAAATTTCACTTAAGTAAAAGTAGAAATGTATTTGCATTAAAATATTCCAAAAAGTAAAAGTCATCCTTGTGCATTACAGCCATTTGAAAATAATGTATAGCAATGGATTATAATTGTTGTTAAATGTAAATCCCTTTATTGTTGCAGCTTTGCAACACACACAAACACACACAAACACACACACACACACACACACACACACACACACACACAACAAATGCCGTGTAGAATTGATACTGGTTTGAAGGCAAAGGGTGGTCACGTTAAATATTGATTTGATTTAGATTGTTCTTCCGTTCACTCACTTTGCATTTTGTTATTTGATACATATATTATCATTTCTATTTTTGAAAGCATTCTTATTTTATATTGTTTTTCACACCTGCATAAACCTTTTTCACAATACTGTATATACATATTATTTAAAAAAAAATTATTTTATTAAGAAGCATATTAAGACACCTCTCTCTAGTGGACAAATTAAAAGCTCCAAAAAAAAAATCAATAGAATTGGAGTTGAAGATAAACACAAGAGAGACTCTTGATTCTTTCTCAACATATTACATATCAAGTGTTAACTGTAAATCTTTGTACCAGAATTCATCATGATTAGCACACTATCGTTCAAAAGTTTAGTATCACCTGTTATATTCAAGTTTTCCATATTTTCTTCTATAATTGCAATTTCAACAGAGACAAACTTCAGACACCAAATATATTATTTGAAAAGAAGAATACCTTTATTTTCATGCAAAACTGCTGCATGGCAGTAGGGAACACTGTTGGAACTTGGATTTTGAATATGCTTTCAATCTAAAAGAAGCAGAAAGGTTCTCTGTCATTACGGAACCAAAACAGTGCAAGCTGTGCTCGAAATATTTAGACAGCTAGTTTTGGTTTACGCCTGACTGCAGTTACATCGAAACAAAGCCAGTGTATTTGAATCAGGTCATTAAATAGGAGCTTTAATAACAGCTTTTAACTGTTGACCAACTGTGATACATAACAATAATTTAAGTATTGAACCATTTATCCGGTGCAACTGCAAGGCTAGGAATGTAGCCATCTTGGACTTGAGAAACGTATCATTGTGGTTGGACAAGATAAACACATCTGCTGTGATGATTCTTTCTATTCTTTGGTTTCAATGTTGCCCAATTGGTCGTTGAGCTCATCGAAGTAACAATCAGCAGCGCGGAGCATCTGGATGACGGCACTGAGCAGCAGGATGTCGCAGTTCAGGTCCAACTCAAACTCTTTGCTGTAGTTCTTCACCGGAACAACACAGGACATGGGCATACCAAGCCGAGTGCTGACCTCCTGCATCTGGACCACAAAAACAACACAAATTATTCAGATGAGAAGGATGTTTGTACTTTTTGACAAAGACTTAAATGCATTAATTAATTTATGTCAGTCAGAAAGGTCAGTTTAACATTGATCTCACCACTTCCTCGATGTAGCCGCTCTTATAAATGCTCCTAACGTCCTGCGAAACTAGAGGACAGGCTTCATCCACTTTAGTCAGCAGGACCAGCTGAGGAATCCCTGGAAAAAAAAAATCGAATTATGAGAGCACATCCAGTATATCGGGCAGCACTGAGCCCATAAACAGATGGAGGTGCACATTCAAAATATTAATTAGTTTATCTAAAAATAAGCAAAATGTTGATAAGATAAATAACTTTTATAAAGGAGGAATTTAAGTAAAGGAAGTAACAATATACATAACTAGAAAATTTCCTTTGGTGAAATTCTGAAAGGGCCACAGGGGCTACTGCCGGTGTGTGTACACTATGATGAGATTCTTCAGAGATTTCAAACTATGCCCTTTAACCTCAAAATATGTGTGTGTGTGTGTGTGTGTGTGTGTGTAATTAAAATCACATAAAGTTACTGTGTGTGTGTGTGTGTGTGTGTGTGTGTTTGAAGCATGTGTATGCATGTGTGAGGAGTGTGCGTGCTTACGCGCATGTGTGTGTGTATCTGTAACTGTAATCACATCAAAGATCAAAGGCAATCAGATCAAAGCAATCAACAGAATTAACTGGCACCTGTTAATGAAAGAGTGACAGCAGCCAGAGGTGGACAGACTGGAATTTCTGGCCTCGAACAGAAAGCATTTTTGGCAAAACCATAAAAGCTATCATTGATCCGACTTCACTTTGAGCGTCCTGAGTTCTTCCTGAACGTCTACATATATTTTTTTTTAAAGAAAAATGAAAAAATAGCTTTGTTAGAGCGATCTAAAAAAACTGTTACTTCTCCCTTTTTTCATAAATCTTCCTACGTTTTTAATATGGGAGCCAATGAGGCTGTTGGTGGTGTTGGTGGCGCATCTGGGCGTCCTACGCCCAAACTATAACTCTGAGAGCTTTACCAGAGGATTGTGAGTGAGAAGACAAATTTTCCTACGTTTCTATGTATAAATTATTTCTGTAGAGTGGAATTTGCAGCCTGGAGCGCAGTTTTCAAATTTATTTTTTGACAATTTTTTCTCTCCCTCTACACTCTGGCGATGATGTCACACACTGTGACACGAACATTCCGTGCAATACACACCCATTATAATCTCAGAATTTCTCCAAAAATGATCATGGTCATTGAACAGGGATTGATAAAAAACTATATGACCTATCGAAACGTGGATTAATACACCAATACACAAGACTTGTGTCTACTGTTTAAAGTTTAAATGGAGTCTCTAGATGAAATTATGCCGGAGAAGTAGACGTTTAAAAATCTCCAATTATTGTTTTTTTTCGCTCATTTTTTGTCGGCCGTCCCATTCATTTCAATGCTAAATTTTGGGCAGTTTTTCGCGACTTGTGTCGCGGAAAATTTGTATTCTGTAGAGAAAAGTAATAGCACACCGATCCCGATCAAACCGCACGTTTTGATGTATAATTTGTCCTGCAACTCTTCAAGTTGTAGGACTAGTAGCGGGACGAAATTGTGTCCGGAAGAGGAAGAAGAAAAAATCCACAGTATAACAGTAGTGCTCGGGGCAAGGCTGCTATTGCTGTATGGGACCAGTGCTCGGTGCGATTGCCCCGTGGCCCTAATAAAATATGCAAATGCAAGGTAGAACATGTAAAATTTTGGAGCAGATCTGAATCACAGGATGGAACATTTTTATTAACATTTCAAGACAGGGCATTTGTTATTATTAATTATCTGAAAAATTAATTACAGACTGGAAAAATATATGCAAAGCTCCCTCAAGTAATACCGTTAACCAGCTAAGAAACTGCATGCTTCAGTGAAAGCCTGTACCTTTCTAGTTGGTTTAGTTACTACACTACTGTTACATACAAGTTTATTATAGTATTTTTATTGTTTTGTGATATGGGGTATGTGTATGTCCTGTACATACGCAATAGTATAAATGCAGTGCTGAGTTAGCAGTCCTATTAAACAACTTTGTTGTCAAAATATCCAGATCAGACATGTAACATATACTTCAACTGTGATAGAGAATAAAATTTGTCTTTTTTTGTTTGTTTGTTTAGTTCATGACTTTTAGATAATATTTGACTCTGTGAGGTGCAGTTAAACCACAAAAATAATGTTGGACTTATTTTCACCTACCTATTAAGTTGACCTTTCTGCGGATAGTTTCCAGCTTCAGCTCCAGCTTTGTGGGCATGATGGAGACCTTGCAGGCATCAACTACGTACACCACACAGTGGATCTTGTCTTTGAGCTCTGGAGATTGACGATAGCCGCTGGTCTCAGGATTCAGAGGAGCAGACGGGTTGAACTGAGTCGTAAGGGTAAAAGACAGCCTGTTTGAGTTACAGAACAAAACTGCAACCACATCGGTGCATCATATGTGGTTATTATCCTGCTGAATGTAACAATAAGCTGTACCTGATAAGTGTCTGGCAGATGGCCTTTGATGATGCTGAGGATATCGTCCAGGTCAACCCCCGCCCCCGTGCTTTCCTCCAATCCCATGGTATCACACAAGATGATCGGCAGAGGTTTTCCTCCTCGTCCAGCTTTCACTGCGTAGGTACGATACTGTCAGGTAAGAGGTAATGGTTTAATTTGTACACTTGACAACAAAAGACTCACTCTGCCTTTTTTAAAGGCTTGCATAACCAGGTAACGGCAAGCAAATGGCAAAGCGTACATGACCAGCAACGACAAAGATAACTGCTGTCATTTACAGTAGTAGAAATGTAGTTAAAAGCTCATTATTAGCACTTAATATTTGTGATACTTAATATTAGTGAAACTGAAAAGCAGAAAGCCCTACTGTTTATACAAAACAGATCAGCATGATAGAACTAGAAAATTTCCTCTGGGGAAATTCTGAAAGGGCCACGGGGGCTACTGCCGGTGTGTGTACACTATGATGAGATTATTCAGAGATTTCAAACAATTAATACTAGTAATGTTATGATACTATATTATATAGGAGCACACCTACAACAAGCATTCCTTTTCAAGTATTTAGCTCAGAAATCTTCCCGCGTTTTTAATATGGGAGCCAATGACGCTGTTGGTGCGTTTTGGTGGATCATCTGGGCGTCCTACGCCCAAACTATAACTCTGACAGCTTTACCAGAGGATTGTGAGGGACAACACAAATTTTCCTACGTTTCTATGTATAAATTATTTCTGTAGAGTGGAATTTGAGGCCTGGAGCACAGTTTTCAAATTTATTTTTTGACAATTGTTTCTCTCCCTCTACACTCTGGCGATGATGTCACACACTGTGACACGAACATTCCGTGCAATATACACCCATTAGAATCTCAGAATTTCTCCAAAAATGATCATGGTCATTGAACAGGGATTGATAAAAAAACTATATGACCTATCGAAACGTGGATTAGTACACCGATACACAAGACTTGTGTCTACTGTTTAAAGTTTAAATGGAGTCTCTAGGTGAAATTATGCCTGAGAAGTAGACGTTTAAATATCTCCAATTATTGTTCTTTTTCGCTCATTTTTTGTTGGCTGTCCCATTCATTTCAATGCAAAATTTTGGGCAGTTTTTCGCCCCGAGCACTGGTCCATACAGCTATTGCTTTCTGGGACCAGTGCTCGGTGCGATTGCCCCAAGGCCCTAATTACAATACCTTGATGTGAGAGAGACTATCTCTGTCACGCAATTCCATGGCAATCTATCCAACAGTTGTTGAGATACGTCACTTAAAACTCATAAATCAACTGCATCGCAATGATGGTACATTATTGTTGCTTATTTTTGGATTACAAATAAACAAATGATATGAGCTCTAAGTAGGGTGATGCACTGGTGTCTGGAACTGACCCGTGTGGTGAGGCTGGTGGTAGAGCTGCCAGCGATGGCCTGGTTGCTGACGTGGCCTTTGAATACAGAGTTGATAGAATTGAAGAAGCTGGACTTTCCGGCTCCAACTTGTCCGATGAGCAGGACCCGAACCTGGGACACAGAGCTCATTGGGGGACTGTAGAGTTTAATACTCTCCATCATCTGTGTCCTCCTCCTGATGAAACAAGAGCCATTTTCAAAACATCCACAGGTATAATTTCCTCAAGTCAATGTGACATGGTGCAGTGTACTGTATTAAAGTTTAGTACAATATGAGCATTATATGGTGTAAATTGGTGCCCAATCCTGCTTACTCATTTTCCCAGACCATCGGCCTCCATGGCTGCTCAAACTCTTGGATCTCTGTCAAAAAGCAAAAACAGCCTTTACAAAACTGTATTGTCCAATTTTATGCATATACCAATTCAGCTGGTCAGACTAGAACTGTTGCCATGACTGCTACGGTGGTTATGCTGGACTCTGTCTTATCACTACTACTACTATCATCATCAGGGATCCTGGTTGGATCCAGACTGTTGCTGCGCCAGCTGCTCACACTTCTGCTGTCATTTTATATTCACTGCCACAATTACTATAACTGTTAGTAGTATTTGTGAGCCGAAATTGCTCCCTTGTTTGTTTGTTTTTACTTTTACAAATATAATAAATATTCATACTTAACTGAGATTTCAGACACTTAAGTTCATAATTTTGGACTCCTGGTTCTTAGCTTATTGCTATACAGCTAGAGCTAGCCATTTCAGACCGGCAAGTGTCTTGTTTCCACAATAATCCGGACATGTGTCCAGAAAATACAAGAATGTCATTGAGCTTTCATTGTGTAAAACAGTCTATGATTTATGAAAATATGTAAACAAAAGTGCTTTTGTTTATAGGTCTTAATAAGGCTTGCCTTGTGCTCAAGCATCAATATTCATTTTTTTTAGAAAGAACTCACCCTCAATTTCATAGACTTCACACTCAGTCAGTCTAAGGTCGTTGCCATGCATTTGTGCAGGATCGAAGTTGTAATAATTTCCTGGATTGCTATGGACTACTGCTTTGCTTCCATTGAGAAGAACCAACGCTTCTCCAAAATATGGACCAGAGTTAGCAACCATTCTCACTGCATGAGCAGGAGTAGTGACAGGATATCTGAGAAGCTTTTCTCCACTGAAGGTGAAAAGAAAGGCCTGATCATCGTTCATGTAGTTCCCAGTCTGACTGAAAGGTTGTTTGGTGATGCCTCCAAACACAAAACCAGAGGCGTTATAACCCACAGACAGTGTGGGGCTGCAGTTGTCACATCGTTGGTGGAAGGCTGCACCGGTGAAACCATGAATGGTGGCTTTGTACACCAGCTGGAGTTTGACATTTCCCAGCTGGGAGCAGATAGTTCTCTGCTGGGTCTTGCTTAGTCTGGAGTTCATACTGGATGGATGGTTGTTCCTGACCGTCTCAAGCCTTTAAAGTCTCTGCACACACAAATAAAAGAAAAACAGTTGTATTAAAGATTAATGCTGTTTGGATTTTGGATGATCTAATATTAGATTGTTTCAACAGGATGATTTAGGTTCCAAGCTGAGACATTAAGATTTTTCCCAAATTAACCCATTGAGGCCTAAAACGCCTGTAAAACCTCTGGGCGATTTTATAATAAGCCCCTAAAACCTGAAGTTTTTCTGGAAATTCAACAGAAGTGTCAACACTTCTACTAAATAATACATTTTTCAGCCTCTGTAGCAGATATAAATGAAATTCAAAAAGTATTTGAGAGCTTATACAAATGGCTTTCTTTTATTGCACTTAGAATGTATTGATTACCCAAACATGTTGGGTAAGTTACTCTTAATGCACTTTAGTCTTAAGGTACTCTTTGTCACACACTGCAGCCTTCACACAAAGTGTCATACATAATGCAAACTGATTAAAGAGCAAACATGTTGTTCTTGTTAGTCTAACCTCGCCATTATCATAATGACCTCATCTGGATAATGATGATAGTTTATCATCTTCAAAAGACAAAGCATAGGAGTTAAAAAAAAACACACAAATACATCACTAGATTATATGTAGATCATTATATTGTAATAATATAATATAATATAATATTATTATAATATACGACATTGCCTTACTTCAAAGTAAAGAACCATGGAAGTTCATGCCTTTTGCCTCAGCATGACCCCTCATTATTGTGCTGACAATGCAAAAGCAGAGTACCTTATCTTCCAAAAAAGGGACAAAGGTCAAGTCTGACCTCAAGTTTGAACTCAACTTCCCAAAGAAGCAAAGAATTGGCACATTTCCAATATTATGCCTACAAATACAAAAAAGTTTGTCTTTTTTGTAGTGCAGTAAGCACATCATTAAGTTAACAAGTGCACTTCAGCGAGTATATTGGTAGAGTATTCAGTATAATCAGTTCAGTTTTAGTATGTGTTCATACTAATTACTACTGAAATTTTGTCACATGTTCGTTATTCATTTATTAAATTTCTTATGAATCGACATTATTTAATAATTATAAAATAGTATTCCAATCGTTAAATCATTAAATTATTCTTGCTAATATTATATAGTTTGTTACATTGAATCTTCTATACCGATCACATTCATGTTCTGTTGACACTGACAGATGTGATTCAAGTTCAGAAGACATATTTACTACTTTTGTTTTGCCTAGGACAAAACACGGAAGGAAAATGGAGTGGACAATTTATGAATGCGTGTCTTCAGAGTATTCTAATAAGATCATTTTTAACAGAATTTAAACGGTCAAACGCCCAAAAGTAAAGAGATTATTAGACTCAAGATTGAAACCTGCAGAGACGGATCCACCCATGCAGCTTTTAGGATAGCCTACTGGTATTCAGTCGTAAAGAAATTAGTAACTTGAATAGCCTACATCGCAACAGTTTTTGTCGGCAACAACTTCATATTAAAGTCTTGATGAAGAATGAAAATTATAATCTAGTTTTACCGGTTTACTTGCACAAAAGCAGCTGAATCACTTTCCAGGGAACCGAGTCAATTGACGCAGCAGACAGTCATTCATCGGAAGTACAAGGGTGTTCCCTTCAAAATAAAAAATCAATCTTTTAAACTGTAACACTAAAGTGAGGAGTGTATCCTAAAAACCGCTAAAAGATTCTAATCTGATTTTTACTTCCTTTATCAGACACAATACAAAAATTCTGTAAATTGCTATTGTTTTTAATAGGACTGAATCAAAGTGTTAGTTTGAGTGCTTTCCGAAATTTGCACATTAAGCACACATTTGTTTGTTTTGTTCAGAATGGAGTAAAAAAAACCATATATTTCTTATACAAGAAAACGTTCATATTCCTTTGCTTACTGACCATTAAATCAAGTTCTCCTTAGTAAGAAACACCTAACAAACTTGAGCATGTTTTTTTTGTTTGTTTGTTTTTACTCCTGTGGGCCTTAAGATAAAATTGCAATCTTGAACTATTATGAGTGTTTGAGAGGGAAGTACTACAATTTATACTTTTTTAACCATAGACTGTATAAATCGTATAAATACGATTTTAAACACACGAATTATTTTATTTTGAAGGTGATTACCGGAAGATAAAGATTCAATTTCGCTGCTTTGACAAAAACAACTTTTAACTTTCGTTTTCCCATGAAACCGAGAATAGCCTCTGTAATCCACACAAAAGACACTTTATCACAGACGTGTGCCCAAAGTTATTCATTATAGAGCATTATCAGTTCACTTACCAGTTAATCAGCATCCCAAGAGACAATATGGATATGGACAATATTTCAACATATGCCCTGGGATGTTTGTTTTAAAGTTATCCTGAGCAGAGCATAATTATTTCTAGCTTGTGGTTATCACTGACCAGAAAACTGCTAAAATATAATCCACCATATTTCAAAATTAAACTTAATGATGCAAAACCAGCCTGTAGTTTAGTGTTTGCTGCACAGTAGTTGTCTGTGCTGCATAAATAAATGCCATTTTCTTCTGTTCATGCATGTATTTGAGCTTCTACTGAATAGCAGAATAGTAAATGTAGTTAACTAATTTAGGAAACAGAACATTTTGAAGTTTTCAAACTCTCCACCACATCCAGTCAGGCCAAGATGAGATTTTATTGTCACCAAGACTGAGTGCATTTACAACTCAAAGCAAAGGTTGAATGAACATAACATGCAGCATAACAATACAAGTAATTATATATGTCAATACAAACATCACAGGAACTGAGAAGTTTTTTTCTTTTCCTGACAAAAACAGTAAATTATAACATTGAAGTTGGACAACCGAACTGGAAAACACACGTCGAATTTTCAGGTATTGTATGTGTCAATAAAATACCCATTGTACTAACTCACTGAGAATAAGAGGGCAGAGAAACATTTAGTATGAGAGTCGACATTTATAATTACTGTGTGACAAAATCTGTAGGCCCATACTTCACACAAATGTGAGAATATATGCAAGGTAGGTCAAAACACCAAAACCCAGAGCGTGTTACTATCTACAGTCTGTTACTAACTATAACTGAATAAAACCCAAGTGGTGCATTTCAATTATCCATGACTGACAGTTTTAACTTTTTATTGAGTGAAGACCAGACGAGGGCAAAGTAAAATGCATGATGTGTTTATAAGATATATAAAGATCATGATGCAGAAATGAATAATGCCATAATGCAGGAAATAAAACATTTCAATACTCATACTCAGTACACATGGTAATGTGTTAGCTTTTCAAAGTTGTGATGAAATGTCCCACAAAATGAGCAAACACACCACAACCTTTAAATGTGTGAACTCTATAAATAAACTAGACCTCTAATGTAAAAAGCATTGTATATAATAACAATGAATAACAAAAGAAAACACTAGTAACACTATCATATTAAGGATCAGCTCACTGTGAAGAAACTGGAGGAGCTGCGAGGACAAACTGGAGGCTCCACAGGGGCTGGTTGGAAAACTCAAAAGTTAAACTGTGCAGTGAACTTGGGATGGATCCCAATGATCCATCCATTGATCAGCAGGATCACCTGCTTTCATCACTGATGGACCAGATGTAAACATCTGCTGCACTAACACTTCTTATTCTTTGACTTCAATGTTGCTGAATTGGTCACTGATGTCATCAAAGTAATTATCTGCGAAGCGAAGCATCTGGATGACGGCACTGAGCAGCAGGATGTCACAGTTCAGGTCCAGCTCCAACTCCTCGCTGTAGTTCTTCACCGGAACAACACAGGACAGCGGCACGCCGAGCCGAGAGCTGACCTCCTGCATCTGGATCACAAACACAGAGACACTTTTTCGAAGGAATTGTGCAAACTCTTGTGAAATCACAACAAAAATCAAAAGTGAAATGACTAATATATATATATCTTGGCTGTGGTTTAGACAGTAGATGGAGGCATAATAAAATACTTAGTCAAGTACATTTACATTATAAAATCCTCACCATTTCCTTGATGTAGCCACTCTTGTAAATGTTTCTCACGTCCTCTGTCACCAAAGGGCAGGCTTCATCTACTTTAGTGAGCAGGACCAGCTGAGGAATCCCTGAAAACACCAGAGCAGAAAGAACATTTCCAAAATGTTGCTGTTGATCTTTAGATATCAGCCTGTCAAAATATTAATCTTGTTGGGACCGCGGGTATGCCACAGATAGATTTAGTCCATTTGTGCATATTGGACTGGGCATCAGCATTTTACATTTTTCAGGTTCCTAAAATGGCAGCTGAAACCCTTTCTCCGTCAAAGGACAAATAAACACCAAAACTTTGTCCCATACGATCTCTTGCGTTTATTGCACCTATATGTGATAACATCATTGGTTGGAAAAAACCTCTGACACACCAGGGGGGACTCCAAGTTATAAAAACTCTGAGGCTCCTCCTATCAGTCCGTCTTCTTCAGACTTTGCACCACTCTTCTCCTTCCTGGGGAATCCAGAGAACAGGGCTTGGAGCCCAGGCTCACCCTTACCCCGCCGGGCCTCTCCATGCATGTGGCCTACTCGGATGTAGCCAAAGAGAAGCCCGCCGTAAGCTTTTGCTCTGTGCTGATTAAGATTCCCTTATTAGTCCCACAATGGGGAAATTAAAACTGAATTTTATCCATCACTTTTTTACACACCAGTGAACACACCATGCTTAGGAGCAGTGGGCAGCACATTTCTGCGCCCAGGGAGCTGTGTGGGGGCTCAAGTGCACGTCAGTCCTTGATCTGTCAGTCCTGGGATTCGAACCAACAACCCTTCGGTTCCAAGCCCGATTCCTTACCTCTAGATGCCCAGTTCAATAAGATCAAAAGAGAAAATACAGGCAGAGGTTTCTGCAGATACTGACACTTCCACTCACTATAGTGGGTCATAAATAATGATTGAGAGGGATTGATTATTTAATAAAAATCCTAATTTTCACGAACCTATTAAGTTGACCTTTCTGCGTATAGCATCCAGCTTCTCCTCCAGCTTTGCGGGCATGATGGAGATCTTGCAGGCATCAACAACGTACGCCACACAGTGGACCTTGTCTTTGAGCTTTGGAGACTGACGATAGCCGCTGGTCTCCGGATTCAGAGGAGCAGACGGGTTGAACTGAGTCGTACAGTACAGAAACAACAGGTTTGAGTCAACTACAGACAGGTCAGTGGCTTGTACATTCAGTATCAACAAAAACATGTAACAAAAAGCTGTACCTGGTAACGGTCTGGGAGATGACCTTTCAGGATGCTGCTGATGTCATCTATATCAAGCCCCGCCCCTCTGCTTTCCTCCAACCCCATGGTATCACAAAAGATGATTGGCAGAGGTTTTTGTCCAGCTTTCACTGCGTAGGTGCGATACTGTCGAGTGAAAAGCAATGTAACAAACTACAAAACTAGAAAGCAGGTATTTTATTTTGAAATTAGTTATCTTTAATAGAAATCATTAAGAGGCAGTAACCAACCCGGGTGGTGAGGCTGGTGGTAGAGCTGCCAGCGATGGCCTGGCTGGTGACGTGGCCTTTGAATACAGAGTTGATAGAATTGAAGAAGCTGGACTTTCCAGCTCCGACTTGTCCGATGAGCAGGACCCGAACCTGGGACACAGAGCTGACTGTGGGTTTGAACACCTTAACACTCTCCATCAGCTCCTTCCTCTTCCTGTAGACACAAGAAAACAGAAACTTGTTCAACTCTTCAAAATGTGTTTGTTTCTGTCTGATTGTTAAAGAGATGTTTTGTGCACAGCTGGTAGTTGTCATGGTTGCAGGTAAATTAATGAAATTAGTCAATAATCGTACAGTTACAAACCCTATAGCACAGTAAGCATGGCAAACATTTTCATTACATTATATTCTGCAACAACACTGAGTCCCTTTAAATCTAAAATAGTTTAAAGTATTTCCATGCAACCCTTATGCATAGCACATTCTATATATATATATATATAATCATAGCATTATGTGGAAGATGGTATTATAATCTTACTCTGATTCCCAGCTCATAGTTCTCCATGGCCTCTCAAGTTCTGTTGTTTCTGTTGAAGAGCAAAAACAACTTTTATAAAAGCAATAATGATCAAATTTGACAAAAAAATTATTCCCAACTGTCCAACTTTTTTTCTTCAACAAAACATAGTTAGGGCCTCGGGGGAATCGCACCGATTACTAGTAGTACTGCACTACTGTTATACTGTGGATTTTTTCTTCTTCCTCTTCCGGACGCAATTTCGTCCCACTGCTAGTCCTACAACTTGAAGAGTTGCAGGACAAATTATATATCAAAACGTGCGGTTTGATCGGGATCGGTGTGCTATTGCTTTTCTCTACAGAATACAAATTTTTGTCTTCTCACTCACAATCCTCTGGTAAAGCTGTCAGAGTTATAGTTTGGTAGGACGCACAAATGCACCACCAACATGCACCAACAGCCTCATTGGCTCCCATATTAAAAACGCAGGGAGATTTCTAAAAGAAGGGAGATGTAACAGTTTTTTTAGAAAGCTCTAACAAAGCTATTTTTTCATTTTTCTTAAAAAAAACATATGTAGACGTTCAGGAAGAACTCGGGACGCTCAAAGTGAAGTCGGATCAATGATAGCTTTTATGGTTTTGCCAAAAATGCTTTCTGTTTGAGGCCAGAAATTCGAGTCTGTCCACCTCTGGCTGCTGTCACTCTTTCATTAACAGGTGTCAGCTAATTCTGTTGATTGCTTTGATCTGATTGCCTTTGATCTTTGATGTGATTACAGTTACAGATACACACACACACACATGCGCGTAAGCACGCACACTCCTCACACATGCATACACATGCTTCAAACACACACACACACATACACACACACACAAACGTAACTTTATGTGATTTTAATTACACACACACACACACATTTTGAGGTTAAAGGGCATAGTTTGAAATCTCTGAAGAATCTCATCATAGTGTACACACACCGGCAGTAGCTCCCGTGGCCCTTTCAGAATTTCCCCAGAGGAAATTTTCTAGTTATGATATATTATTTTTATAACAATATTTAAATTGACCTTACCTTCCACTTCATAGACTTCACACTCAGTCAGGTTGAGGTCGTTGCCATGCATTTCTGCAGCAGTGAAGTTGTAATATTTTCCTGGATTGCAATGGACTACTGCTTTGCTTCCATTGACAAGAACCAACGCGTTTCCAAAATATGGACCAGAGTTGGCATTCATGAACACTGCATTAGCAGGACAAGTGACAGGATATTTGAGGAGCTTTTCTCCACTGAAGGTGAAAAGAAAGGCCTGGTCATCGTTCATGTAGCTCCCAGTCTGACTGAAAGGTTGTTTGGTGAAGCCTCCAAACACAAAACCTGAGGCGTTATAGCCAACAGACAGTGTGGGGCAGTGGTTGTCACATCGTTGGTGGAAGGCTGCAGCGGTGAAACCATGGATACTGGCCTTGTAGAGTAGCCGCAGTTTAAATTTTCCCAGCTCGAAGCGAATCGTTCTCTGCTGGCTTTGGGTTAGCATGGAGTTCATAGTGAACAGTTGGTCTGCAAAAAGAAACACAGATACATTTAACATGCAGGAAATCTAACCTAATTGACCAATGCTGAACCAACCAAAATAAAACCATTGATCTACAGTAGTATGCCCAACTGTTTCTAACCATACAACATGTTTGCATCATTACAGTAGATTTCCCATGCCTTGTAAAACCAATATTACTGTAATTCAAAAGTGAAACCAAATCACCAATTGATGTATAATGATAACTTTTTGTGCAATTAAGGTTTTAATTTCCATTTTCCTTTTTTACATCAGCAATTAAATAACTTGTATTGTGTAATAATTACCGTAAGGTTATCGCCTACATACTGTACAGTTGTAATGTAGGTTATGCAGCAGCACTCTAAAATAGCCTATACACTAACAAACAGTATAATACTGTACTTAATTTTACAAAAATACCAGTATTGCCTTATGCTGTACTTCATTTTAATGCTGTAAATATTTTCATTATAATTACCAATACTGTGGTATGAAATACAGCAACTAGTGCCAGTAAATTGATATTATTTGACAATGAAAATTTTACAGTGCTTTTTTTTTTGTCTACCTTGGCATAAACTGGGCGACACACTGGCAAAACTTTGCCACAGCTAATTACTTGTTAAGGACATAGGCTACACCCATGGGTAAGGAACAATGACTTTCCATTTCCTATTATTCTGACAAGGATTTTTTTTCCGCCACAACCTATTATTACACACTGCAGCCAGATTATTGTTTTACTATACTATTACGATGACAACCACCCCAATTTTCAAAATATTTTCCCTAGTTGCCAGTTTCTTCTGGAATCATTAAATCTTATTAATTCACATGGAGCTTTACCTGAGGGAAACTTTAGATCTATCGGTTTAGTCCTTGTAGCCTGACTATTGCTCTATCCAGGTAAAAAGTGAAAGGCTGCACAACTACCTACGGCGTGTGGTATTAATCCGGACGGACAAATATTATATATATAGGCCTATATTATTATTATTATTATTATTATAAAATTATTATTATTATTATTATTATTATAAAATTATTATTATTATTATTATTATTATTTTAAACCCATCATGTTCAGGTATTCCACGGCCGGCCTATATTAAGTTTGTTGCACAAAGGT